>NC_055961.1:23172493-23209993 GCF_018492685.1 Alosa sapidissima
CAAACTCCCCAGTGACGTCATTCAAGCCAAAACAAATTGCGGTCAGGGTCCACCTTAATATCGACATTATTTTTAAATATAGCTGCAAGCAGCAATGTGGGGGCCAAGCAGTGCACTATAGCAGGAATGGCGTTGCCATGGCATGAGCAAGCACTCACAGCAAGTTTGATTGCAATTGGATAAAGAATGGCTGAGAAATAAGCTCATTTACTTTGTTATAGTGCCCCTAGAGGAGAAAATAACACCAATGTCCTTATGCGTTCTCACAATCAGCTACCATGTCCCTGGACTTCATACACCAAAGAGTTGCTGAGATGTGAGCTCAATTTGTCTATTACAGCACCCCTAGAGGCCAAATGAGACCACTTTCCTTGCATGTCCTCACAATCAGCTGCTTTGTCTCTGTATTAAGTTTGGACTTCATACATCAAAGCGTTGCTGAGATACAAGCTTACTTCCTGTATTGCAGCGCCCCCTATAGAGGCCAAATGATGCCAATTTCCTATTGAGTCATCACAATCAGATACCAAGTCCCTGTACCTAGTCTGGACTTCATACATCAAAGTGTTGCTGAGATACAAGCTCACTTCCTGTATTGCAGCGGCCCCTATAGAGGCCAAATAATGCCAATTTCCTAGTGCGTCCCCACAATTAAGTACCAAGTCTCTATACCAAGTTTGGACTTCATATATCAAAGCGTTGCTGAGATAAGCTCACTTCCTGTATTGCAGCAGCCTCTATAGAGGCCAAATGATGCCAATTTCCTAGTGCGTCCTCACAATCAGATACCAAGTCCCTGTACCAAGTTTGGACTTCATACATTAAAGCGTCACAGAGATGTTAGTCCACTTCCTGTTTGGCGGCTTCGTCGCCGTATTTGATTGGCTGTCACGGGCAAACAAAATTGAAATTGAAAAATCTGGCAAGTATCGTTTGTGCGGCTCGGGCAGAAGATCATCTCCACCAAGTTCCGTGAAAATTGGATGAAATTTGTAACTGCTGTAACTTTTCGTAGAGTTTGGACCAAATCCAATATGGCGGAGGTCCAATATGGCGGAAAGTGACGTAATAGGAGTCATTGAACTCAGGTCGGTCCAGGGATTCCATCAGTGCTTGATTTGTGAAAATCGGACGCACCGTTCAATGGTCACATGCGTGAATGCAATCCAGGTTCGACCCATTGGTGGCGCTGGAGTGTTGGGCATAGAGTTCTGTAAATTGGTGAGAGTGATCATGGGATGGTCCTGAATCAGTGCACCGAATTTCATAACTTTAGACCCAGCGGTTCAATTTTCGGCCAAATTTTGACCCGTTGGTGGCGCTAGACGGCTGGGGTTAGAGATCCGTAAATGAGCGTGAGTGGTCAGTGGAGTGTCCCGAAACTTTCTGCCAAATTTCAGCACTTTTTAGCCATGTGTTCTATGGGCTGCCATAGACTCCAATGGCGGAAGTATAATAGGAAAAGCTAGTAACTCAATGGGTGCCTTTGCAGCTTCGCTGCTAGGCCCCCAAATATACAGTTGCACTCATAAGTTTACATACCCTGTACATGCGCATGCTAAAGTTGACTAAAATCTTGACTAAATCTTTTGAAAATTGATCTTAATGCCTTAATTAAACAAATGAGGAAAAATCCAACCTTTAAGGACACCAATTTTCTTTGTGAATGAATAATGTATCGTAAATAAATAATTGTTCTTCCTTAAAATACAGGGGCTCATAGTTATACATACCCCTATGTTAAATTCCCATAGAGGCAGGCAGATATTTATTTTTAAAAGCCAGTTATTTCATGGATCCATTAGTCAATTTTAGCATGTGTATATACAGTGTATGTAAACTTATGAGTGTATCTACGTAAACATGTTCCAACTCTTTAGAAGAGGTCAATATTGATCTGCTCTTATGGTAAAGTTTTAAAGAATGATCCTTAGTGTTAGCTTTTATTGCCCACTCCACGCTTGAGTTATGAATACACTGCGTTAGTGTTCTCTGGAACGAAAGGTAAGGGACATATATAGTAGTATAGTAGGATGTGACAAAAAAGGAAATAACAGAGAAAGCAGAGAAAGATAGAGGGAGGGAAAGAGAGAGAAAGAGGAAGGAGAGGAGATGAGAGGAGAGGGCCTTAGTGTTCTCTGCTACTCCAGCCTACTCTACAAATCTTACGTATCTACTACGTCACGCTTTAAGTCTTCCACGTGCGTATCCAAAAAAAGAAAATGTTTTCTAAATTCAAAAAGTCCAAATCCATTTTGTGTCTCCCCTCCGGACAACAATTTGACAGATGTCAGAAAGGCGGTTAAATGGGACAGCCCTGGGGGTGGACGGTCTGTCTCCAGCTACCTGCAGATCACACTTCCAGAGAGCGGGAATACCTCGCCAGGAGAAGCAGGCCCAGGACTCTTCCAGCTTTGTATGTATAATTTGTGCTGGCAGCCTATGAAAAATTTACCAGGAACCCTAAAGGCAATTACATTAAAGCCAGTAGTTAGACACCCCTTTCCCTTTGGTAGTCCCGCAGTGTGAGCCTGACGATTTCGTGAATGGATTGTGAGTCTACAACATTAGATTTTACACATCATCTATAATTTATCAATCAGATATGGTGGTGGTGGTGGTGGGGGGGGGGGGGGGCATAGAGCTACGTTAAAAGAGGTTGGAGAGGTGCAAGGGAGATTGAAGGGCAAGGTAAGTGTGTGTGTGTGTGTGTGTGTGTGTGTGTGTGTGTGCATATTATGTGTGTTCTGTTCAAAAAGTGTCCATTTGCTCAACATGGCAGAAACATTCACTCTTGTTTGACGTCTGGATGCTCTCTCTCTCTCTGCCTCCCCTTAGAGTGGCTGGAAGTACACCACTAAACCACCACCCCCCTCACACTAACAAACACTTAGTGCACACACACACACACACACATAGAGCACATCACATCATTTGTTGTAAGTCCCCACATGGCTCAGTGTTGTCTGAATGAGGGTCAGTGAGAGTCTACAGGGGCCAGGAAGAAAGCCTCAACAACTCTGTTACTACAAATGGCACCAAATCAAGAGACCGAGCGTCTGAATCAAACATGCACAATGTAAACATGATGGAGAAAGTGGGTACACCAGGGGAATAGAGAGGCATAGATAGATCAGATAGATAGATAGTCAGATAGAGGTCATTGACCTCTGTAATATGTTGTGACGCTACAGGTGAATGGGGTAAAAAAAAAAAAAAACATAGATATCACCAATTCTGCGTGGAAATGTATTTGTATGTATTTTGGCAAGTATATTTTAAACTGATACAACAAAATTCCCTGATATTCCATGACTGTGCTCCAATGTCCATGTCTGGAATAGACTTTCTAAAATTCCATATAATATTCTAGAAATTCCATGACCAGTGATCAGTACCACAAAACGTTCTAGTTGAGACAAGAAAAGATCACTCAACTCTTGTGGCATATGCAACATTTTATGGAAAGCCTCTGTAACTTCTGGATATACACGCCATATCCCAGACAGTCTTTTTACCACGGCCACTGAATGCAGATGTTGTATCACAGCCAGTGAAAGCATGAAATGCTAGCAGTGCAGAACCAGTGGAAGGACCCAGTGCAGTAACCACATTGTGAATGCATATATAACAGAAATGGCTTCCAGTTCCAAAGGCAATCAATATTTCTTCTTCAATTGAAGAACTGAGTCTGCTGTTTATCACTCTGTGCTGTTGGACAGTTAAAGGAGAAAGTGAGAGAGAGCACACAACCTTTTAGGTTCCCAAGTGCCGGAACTTCTGAAACCACACCCAGGCCACACCCATTGCCCCACCCTCTATCCCAGAAAATAAGATCCTGTTTACACGAAGGGAAAACGCAGATATTTCAACGTGGTTTGGCCTCTCATTTACACGAAAATCACAAAAACTATTTGGAAAACTCCAGTTTCGCAGTTGCATGTAAATAGGGAAACCGGCGTTTTTGCATTGTGACATGTTGATCTCTCGTTTGTTTTGAATCTCTGATTGGCCACCTGTTTGCTGTTTGCTTGAAGTGTTCATGTCACCCTTCCCCTGCTGTTTTTATCATTATTGCCCCCCCCCCCCCGAATAAATACCCTGCTATATATATGCAGGATAACAGAAGTAGATGTTTTGCCAGTGATCTTCACTGCACTCACTGCACTGCACTTGACCTCTTAGAGTGCTATCAATGCTATAGATGAGTTCCTCATGCCCAGAAACATGGAAAAACATATTTAGTTTACATTTCTATCACATTTAGATCCTAAGATCTAGACACCCATTTCTAATTTCGGGCCTAGAAATTTCATATCACAGTGGTACAGGTGAATTACAGGATAATAGAAGTAGACGTCCATAAACCCCTCAGTAATTCTTTTCCCATCTCATAAGACAACAAAATGAAAACAATATTTTGAGCCTGGCTTTATCAGACAATCTGATTTTGTTTTTTAAAATGTATGCAAATTAGCACATTTTTTGAGATAAGGCCTAATTTGCAAATTTAAACATTAAAATATAAAACACTTTCAATAAATGTTTTTCTTAGCTTAACATGAGTAATCAACTGAGAAAGTTTCATGGTGATATCTATTATTTAAACCCCATTTTTACCCATATTACAGAGGTCATTGACCTCTATCTGACCTCAGAGGTCAAACTGAGAATGCCTCCAGATCTAAAATTAAAGCTTAGGTCATCAAGAACAAACCCTGAAAGTTTCATGCTTCTTTCACAAAAAGCAAGATCGTCCCTATTTTAAGAGCTTAACAGCCCCACAATAGATACATATAGATGTTTCCAAATAGGTCTCTCTCTCTCTCACACACACACCACACACACACAGGCCTGGGTCTTGGGCGGGTGAGGGGTGTCTATCCAGCACTTCTTATCAGTCTTGGTAAAAATTGAGGCCTCTTCATAGCAGCCAAATAAAAAGCAATTCCCCACCAGCCCATCAATATTCATGCTGGGAAATGCTCCATTAGCAATAATCAGGCACTTTCCCGGGGCTTGTTTGCAGAAAAACTCATCATGAGAGAGAGAGAGAGAATGGCACAGACACGGTACTAGGCCAGGGTGGGAAAGGCTAGCCAACCTTACAGGAGTCCTGACACAAGGGGGGGGGGGGGGGGGGAGGCAGAGAGAGGTGTGTGTGTGTGTGTGTGTGTGTGTGTGTGTACCTACGTATGCAGTCCACCAATACCAGAATAGTCCACTATACACCCACACACACATACACATACACATACACACACACACACACACACACACACACACACACACACACACACACACAGAGGAAGACCGACCATTACCCTCTGAACTCTATACACCTTTCAAAATCTACTATGAATCCACTTTCTCTTCAATGGCACCCTTCCTATGAATTGTTATGGTCTGTGTGTGTGTGTGTGTGTGTGTGTGTGTGTGTGTGTGTGTGTGTGTGTGTGTGTGTGTGTGTGTGTGTGTGTGTGTTAGAGTGCCTTTAGATTGACATGAATTGCTTTTCCTAAAGATGTTCATCTGTCTGTTTTCTTCTTTTGCATGTCTGACTGTCCATCCGCCTGTACTGTATCTGTCTGTCTGCTGTTCTGTTTGCCTGCCTCCCTGTGTGTCTGTCTGTCTCAGAGCAGCTACAGTCCCTGCTGACTGCAGCTACCCTGAGAGATGGAGAGAAAGACTGAGAGATGGAGAGGGAGAGAAAGGCAGAGAGGGAGAGAGAGAGAGGAAGGGAGAGAGAGCTGATACATATTTGATGAGATAGGTTCTGTGGCCCTGTTGGAGAGTCAGCCACAGCAGCTGGGGGTAAGGGGTGCAGGGCGGAGTGTGTGTGTGTGTGTGTGTGTGTGTGTGTGTGTGTGTGTGTGTGTGTGTGTGAGAGAGAGAGTGTGTGTGCGTATATAGGGAGTGGGTGGGTGGAGGAAGTGTATATGAGTGGTGCTTAACACACATATGTGTGTGTGTGTGTGCAATTGTGGTTTATAAGTGTATTATATGCATCTCTGTATGCTTGTGTGCATTATGCACATAAGAGTGTGTGGGTGTCTGTGTTTGCGCGTGCCATTATAACAGTGCTGTAGTTTGCATTCACCACTCATGTTACAGTCACACTGTGTGCAGCTCTCTGTGCCATTGTGGGACTCTACTTTGCATGTCCAGGGTTTCAGGGACCATTTACAGTCAATGGACATGTGCTCTCTCAGTACACAACCAGAACCCATGTGGCACAGCTGACGTGTGATCTTACTGTAGTAGCTCTCTATGTGCATATGAGTGTGTGTGCGTGTGTGCTGTGAGTGTGTGTGTATGTACGTGTGTGCTGTGAGTGTGTGCGTGTGTGTGTGTGTGTGTGTGTGTGTGTGTGTGTGTGAGTGTGTGTACGTGCATGCTGTTAGTGTGTGTGTGCGTGTGTGCGTGTGTGTGTGTGTGTGTGTGTGTGTGTGTGTGTGTGTGTGTGTGCGTGTGTGTGTGGGATGAGAGGTATTTGGGACTGCTTATCTTAATGTTTAAGAAGTAATTACAAATAATTAAAAGAAGCACACATTCTAAATATTTTATTCATTTTGTTTATTTCTTAATTTAATTAAAACACAAAAATGTTTGTGACAGGTATGTCTAATTGTGGCCGACCTGAATACATTTGTATTCAACAATTCAATTGTTGTGTTATTTATTCAAAGTCAATACGTAAAAAAAATGTTAAAAGCCTGGTAGGTTTGAAGAGCAAATTGTGTTAATAAATAATGATAAATGTGCTATGAATGTGATATTAAATGTAGATATGTATTAATTTGTATTTATGCAATGTTAATTATGCTTTCTAAAAAAATATCGAATTGGCAAAGTTCTCAAAATTAAAAAACTAGCGAATTACTGATTTTACATTTTAACAGACTGTGTGAAAAATCTGTAATAACCCTCGGAACTCGACTGTTTTTAAATCTTAGCTGTACAGCGAAACACCTTACTTCCGCTAACCCATGTTGATTATAACATGATGTGCCCTCTTTAAAGAGAGGCCAAGAGTTGAATTGTGCCTGTAGGATAATTCTTGGGAAAGCTGGTGATTGACAGCACATACTCAGTTGACCAAGGGGTCCCTCCTCAATTAATATTTTATCGCAAGTTTGAATTCTCACCAAGTTTGAACAGTTCATTCTCTAATTGGGAATCCATACTGTGGTATATACCACAAAGTAAATGAGCAATTATTAATTCATGGATCAAATTGTTGGGTATGCCTCGCAGACGACCGACCGACTGGTTGTCTGTTTTGTCTTAAGCCAATTTGGTGGCAAATCAGTTACAAGCTGCAGTATATATTTTTTTCGTGAACCAAAAACTTGTAACATAACAGCACCGACATTTAAAAAATCAAAACGTTAATGTCCATTTATTTTAAGAATTAAAACAAATATACGTTATGGAATGTTCATATGACAGAACTGTGATGCGCGTCTGTATGGGCTACCTGTCTTGGCGCAGCCTTTCGGCCGTGGGGCTATTGGAACCAACCCCGCACGAGAGGACAACATTGCTGCACCAATAGGAGAACAGCTTTCAGCGATATCCTCACGCACGCTGGAGACTCCTCTTTCAACATGCCCATGGCTGAGGGCGGGGCTGGTAGCCCTGGAGGGCGTGCGCTTGCATATATTTTCTAGCGACCGTGGAACGATTGCATTTAGTGATGGGAGGGACTGTTTCCAGATTGTGGGCGGGACGAGGGGGGGGGGTCAGTAATATATTATAGGTGATTGTAAGCTCACTGTCAGCACCAAAGACAGTCTGCCGTCAGTCAGGCTCTGTTCGCACGGGAAGATTCGCTTGGCAGGTGAACTACTCCCTTTCTTAATCACAAATTATAACCACCTTTATCTGGTGAAGAGTGATTCAGCGGTTAACCACCAAAACGGAGACCACAGAGGAAGACGAAAAACGACCTTCTCTTACTTCTGCAATCATGATGTCAATGAATAGCAAACAACCTTTTAGCATGCATCCGATGTTACACGAGCCGAAGTACACGTCGCTTCACTCCAGTTCGGAGGCCATCAGACGGGCATGTTTACCAACACCCTCGGTAAGTCAAAATGACTTTTTTTTTTACTCTATTTAACATAGAAAACTGCTCATCATTTGTTATTGATGGAGAATTCGAGAGTTTTCAATTGTATCCTTCTCTGGGCACCAGGTATTATGTCACAACATGACAAATGGCCCATGACCTCATAAAATATGAAAACGCATAGTTTAAAAGGAATAAATAAAACATTTGCATTTCTAGTATATACACCGGCTAGGAAAACCAAAATAACAAAGTAGGGAAGCTTACCTGTGCAGCCAATTACGCACTCTCCCAGCGAAGCGCGCAGTCGTCAAACTAAAGTTTTTAAAATGTTACGTGAGTTTTTCTTAATTAGGAAACTCATTCATCTCTGTCAATTGCTAATTTTCCTTGTATCTTTTGTGGCAAAGTTGCAGGGAAACATTTTCGCCGGCTTCGATGAAACTTTGCTCCAGAGGGCAGAGGCGTTGGCGGCGGTGGACATGGCCCAAAAAAGCCATCCGTTCAAGCCGGACGCAACCTACCACACCATGACGACCATGACCAGCATGGCCTGCACGCCCACGTCCTCGTCGGCCCATCTCCACCACCCATCGGTTCTGACTTCGCACCACCACCATCCACACCATCAGTCGACACAAGGCCTGGATGGCGACCTCCTGGATCATCTGACCCCCGGAATCTCTTTGGGCGGCATGCCGGGCTCCGACGTGTGCTCCAGTGGCACACACCACTCGCACATGTCAGCCATCAACCACATGCAACACCACCACCCGCAGAGCATGAACATGCACCCGCATAGCCTGGGCTCGCACAACTCGCTAAGCGGTGGTGGAGATTCGGAGCCCGACCCCAGGGAGCTGGAGTCTTTCGCTGAGCGATTCAAGCAGCGGCGAATCAAGCTCGGAGTCACTCAGGCAGACGTTGGGTCAGCCTTGGCGAACCTTAAAATCCCTGGGGTGGGTTGCCTGAGCCAGAGCACGATTTGTCGGTTCGAGTCGCTCACCTTGTCGCATAACAACATGGTCGCCCTCAAGCCCATCCTGGAAGCGTGGCTGGAGGAGGCTGAGCGAGCACAGCGGGAGAAAATGGCAAAGCCAGAAATCTTTAACGGAGGCGACAAAAAGAGAAAACGCACGTCCATCGCTGCCCCCGAGAAGCGGTCGCTGGAGGCGTACTTCGCGGTGCAGCCCCGGCCCTCGTCCGAGAAGATAGCGGCGATAGCTGAGAAACTTGACCTGAAAAAGAATGTCGTCCGGGTGTGGTTTTGCAATCAGCGGCAAAAGCAGAAACGGATGAAGTTCTCAGCCACTCACTAGGCCACCTCATTTCAGACAAATCAGACTCAATAATGTGGCTGGAGGCTAGAGGCTTCATGCAAATGCTGTGTTCTCACTTGAGGTCAGATATCCGCGTCCTGTTCGAGACGTGTGAAGGCCAATGTTTTATGAGTGAATAATCATCATTTCTACATCATCGCCATCACTACAGAGATGACAAGACCGTGCGTTCTGAAGTGAAACAGCAAGAACCCGACTGATACATGGCAATCCCTACTGTACAAAAAAAAGGAAAATCGAGGAGTGATTATTCTCTTAGGTCAAATGAACTCTTTTATATTTATCTATGTAAATATTTGTAAATATAATGCACCGCTGTGCGCGAAGAGCATTTCAATTTTGTTCCTTTTTAAAACAAATGTGCAGAAAATACCGAAGCTTAAAAAAATCTCAATGTTACTGTATGTGTTTCAGAAGAAAGTTTCGCTCTCGTTGACAAGGGGGCCCAACAGTATTCCATTGCACGGTTTCTCGTATAGGGCGTTATGTGTGCGTTTTCTAGTTTAAAAAATAAGATGTTTCTCAATTTGAATGCATTGCAATAAGAGAACATACACAAGCAAACGCACGTACACAAGGATAATACACACAGTATATTTTCTGTGTCTACCTCATCACATTCGTCGTGGCACATTATTGGTTATTTTTTTGAGCTAGGGAAAATAGGAGTGTTTTCTGTTTTATCACCGTCATGTTCGAATTAGACAACAGATATGTAAATGTTGTGTGTCTCAACGAATTTCACTGCAACTATGCTTTGACAATCAAATTAATTAGAAGAAAAACGTTGTAAGAATTCCCCATGTTCTCACTTAGTAACGATCATGTTTGGTTGCTTATTATTATTATTATTATTATTATTATTATTATTATTGGATATTTATTTTAATTACAGAAAAATATTCGGTGCACTTTGTAGATATTGTTGAGAAGAGATTGTGTCAGCCTATTTATGATTAATTTAATTTAGTTTCTATTTTTGCTTATTTATTTGATCCAACCTTATTTTTAATGCAACGTATATTTCATTTGTGACAGTGTGCATATGTGTCTGTGTAAGCGACAGAAACTAAAAATAAAGCCTGCACGTTTTACCTCATTATCTGCTATCACTCATTTCAAATCCTCATTGTCAATCAACTGGGGAATGTCTACGGCTATCAAATGCACTCGTGCAGTAGCCTACCTCACCAGGCCTCCAATCTATGATCGCTTTAAAAAAAATCGTCAGAACTTTACCAGGGCAAAATGTAAGTGGCCTACATTTATATAACCAACAACTAACTTACAATATTGCATTATTTATTGTTATTAATAAAATTATTATATTGCCTATTATGTTCAGATTGGATATCAAAATAATAATAATAAAAACTGCACATGTTGCCTTTTACCCTCCGATGGCGCCAGTATAAAGAGTTTTTTGCACAGGTAGGCCTATATGGTACCCAAAATACTACCGAACAAACACCATAAACTGTTCCCTATATGAACCAGTCGTCAAATGGTAATGGTTAGTTCTGTGGAGACAAACTTCAACTAACTAGCAAATCAATAATTCTTTGTATACACTCTTAAAACGAACGTGTTGAAAATAACACAATTTGTGTTGTTTTTTTACACATCTATATGTCCAGATAGGGACAACAGAGTTTGTGTTGTAACATATACGTTTTAAGAGTGTAGGCCTAGGCCCTCTTGTAGTACATCAGTGAATCCCTTTTTAGTATGCTTTGTATGCACTACAGTATTTAACATTTCCAGAAGGTTTAACCAGTCACGTCTACATATTTTCAGCACTGAAATTGTCATTGGTTTAGAGTTCTGTCTGCCGTTCATCAGGTGGTTTCAGGGCTGTAAACCCGTTATTAATGAATAATAAATATGAGTTGTTATGATACTATTGATTTTTGTATGTGTTTGTTAAGAAGACGATACCCCCTTGTTGAACGAACGAGTCCATGTTGGACAACACAACGCTGAGTCCCTTTCCCCTTGGAGATGGTAACCCAATGCATCCATTATAGACCCAAAAACGCTATTGGCAAAATAAAATCTGCCAAATGTTATCAAATCTAGGTGAAATTGAAATGCTGTAATCATCTCGAAGGCAAAATGAATAAAGTTAACATGAAAAAAAAAACATGCAAGGCATGAAACAGCACCGCCCTCACCACTACTACTAGGCCTAGGCTACTACTACTACTTCTACTACTACTACTACTACTACTACTAATAATAATAATAATAATAATAATAATAATAATAATACAAATAATAATAATAATATATTTTAATTTACTAGGACCTAAAACACTAAACTTCCATGTGCGTCATTATGTCCTTCCAGAATCTATTAGGCTACTGCATTATCCATAATACATACTAAGTGATCTTTTCAACTTTATTTCACATGATATCTTCATTGTCACTTAGAAACAAACCAAGGGCCATTCTACTACAATAAGATCTGAAAACGTCATTATTCTGGCAAAACCTACTTAAAGAAGAAATGTGTCATTTGAAATTAGCAAGACATTTGTTTTGATGGCCGCACCTCTCTCTCTCTCTCTCTCTCTCCCTCGCCCTCTCTCTCTCTCTCTCTCTCTCTCTCTCTCTCTCTCTCTCTCTCTCCTGCGAGCGCTTCCGGGTGCAATTCGGAGTCGTGGATGCGTGAATAAATACATGGTCCCACGACAGTCCTTGTTAATTGTTTGCCTTAAATAATTTACACGCGCAAGGCCAAACAGTTTCTTTTGTGCTGTAGGCCGACTGTAGAATCTAAACAAGCGACGAGTTACGCAAATGATTCAGCTCGAATTATACAATTCTAACCCACCAAACTTTATGTAGAACATACAATACAGGACATATCTGTCCGCAAGGGTATATGTGAAGCCATTGTACTATTCATAAAAACGAGAATATTGGATTTAATGTGCACTGGATGCAGGATGCTCATATTTTAAAATCTGAAACATTTTTATACGAGGAATTCATTTTAGATGTAGCATATCAGTGATTGGTCAACCATGGCAGGCAGTGTCTTCACAACAAATAGCTTTTGGATATTTTGCTGTTCTCAATGTAATGAGTAAGTAACTAGCCAACGTCTACTAATAGGCTAATATGCACCCCGAAAACACGGGTCGGTGGGTGGGGGCAAGGAAAATGAGAATGCATTTGTTTCCATGGGCTTTTGCATAGCTTTCTCTTACCCATCTCCATAATTCATACATTGTTGGGAAGGGGAGAACATATAGACGTCAAACGCGGATAGGGCAGTCTCAGCAAGTGACTATTTTGCAATATGGTGCACGTAGAAAGTAAGAACTTCACCGACATATAAGTGTATAATTCTACCGTTAAGATCTACATTCCTCCCCACGGTTCCACTCCGACTTCTGTTTTCCATGAAGCGGAAAGCGCATTTTCATAAATAGACCTTGGCCAAGCGCTGCATATGAAATTTTAATGAACCCGGAGTCTTGAGTGCAACTCAGCTCTGGGACCTTGGAGAGTACGCTCACTGTTACATTACTATGTCCCTCTCTCTCTCTCTCTCTCTCTCTCTCTCTCCTCTCTCTGCAGCACTACTCGACCTGCTTCGTGCATGGTTCGAACCGGGATGGACTGTTTGTTGTTTCCATGTTTCCTTTCGCTTTCTTTAGACTTGACGTACAAGTAAACAGACTTATCTTTCCTCTTTCCTCATTGGCTGAACGCTAGTAACGGCCAGCTTCAGCTCACGTCGCCGCTATTGGAAGTTTTCAAATCCCGACGATGTAATATTTATCGAGCACATTAATCTATAAACCGCCTTATAGGCCACAGCCTTCTAACTCACACCTCGTCAGACAGACATTCACAAAACGAGACAAGTCAGTGGGGCTTTGCCTGCCGTGTTACAGGGACGGAAACCAACTGTGGGAGGGCAACGCTTGAAATGCGCTGATAGGCTTCTAAAGGATAAAGGTGCAGCTCAGCCCGGATTAAATTGATGTTGACGAGGTGAACAAGTGAATGTATCTGTAGTTCTTGATAGCTATGTCTGAGTAGGCAAACAGTGGATAAAATAGAAAAAAAAAATATGCATAATTTGACCTGTCCCGTGAGCGCATCGTCAGACAAATATGCATATTCGACAGCAATTAAAACATGAAGCCATAATTAGACACATTGTGTAACTAATCTGCGTTAATGATCATCAAGGGGAGTCATCACATCAAAAGTCTTATCACATCAATGTTGTGACACTGACAGACGTATAGTTATGCAACCTAAGTATTTGCTACTCATCTTGATTATACTCACACACGTTTGTTTTGGGTTCTACAATTTAATAGAGAACGAGTTGGAATAAGTTATATTTATTATTATTTTTTACTTTACATATTTACACCTTATCAAACAAACTAAAACAAATATATTTTAATTGAAACATGTACTATTGGTTCCTAGAGTGTACCTGTATGCCTCAATACTACTGCATTAACGCGCGACATGTGAAGGGGGCTTTAAACATTATTTTACGCACGCACCACAATATGGGGTGCGTTACAGAATTATGCATTCTCAAAGTGAGAGTAGCCTATAGTTCTATTTTTTTATTTATTTATCAAAGATTCTTCAATACTAACCGCTTCAATCCTTTCTCATTTTATTAATCAACGGCTAAACTCATTTACGAATGCATCCCTGGATTATCACAGCTCACAAGAACTCCAAGAACTGGTAGCTGTAGCATTCAGACCCTTTTGACCTCAGTATTTTAGAAAATCCTATGACAGCGTGCCAGGGAGAACTATGATCTTGTAAATCTTTGATAGATTTTGACTGGGAAAACTTGGATTCATAAAAAACATGTTGAAAGAGGTATGTCTTCATCCTAACACTGACTGTATAACACAAGACTTCAGGCTCAGACTTTCAGGTTCCTCTCAGCATACCACTAAGCAAGCCCTAAATCGCCCTGTTAGTGTTAGATAGGCCTGTTATTGGGTTGCATATTATTCTAGAGAATCATAGAAAATAATCTAAACAACAAACATTGTAATACCAAACTATGGCCTTTAGTAGTGTGTTGCCAATGAAATATAGCCTACAACAGTCCCCCCCCCCCCCCCCATAATTTTAGACAAAGAAAGACCTAGGCTGCATTCCCCCAGCCAATACGATTTCGGTTTCATGTTCAGCGACCTGTGATGCACATTTTCAAGAGGCCGCTCTAAAATTCGACCGCATTACTAGATGCTCAAGAGTTAAGGCGTGGGAAGCATAATTATTTAATGGCGATGGATTCGAAGCTCCTCCGGAGTAGGATGTTTCCCCACACTGGAGGGCTTGTTCTTGAGACTCGCTGCAGAGCAGTTAGCTGGCGGAAAACCAGAGAGAGAAAGAGAGAGTGAGAGAGAGAGAGCAGTGGGACTAAAACAAAAATGGCCCACCCCTGACCGCAAAATAACATATTTTATCACAACAACTTTGATCATAAACTTGACGTTGATGGCTACATGAGATGCCCGTAGGCCTAAAGCAAGAAATACATACTTGTAAAACAGGAAAATAAAATGAAACTGTTATTATTTTTTTTAGTTTTATTGTACGAGTAAGGACTTTCAGCACCGTGGATAGCTCCTCTGCTGAAACTCTGCTGATTTTGGGCATTGTCTAGATAATCTCCCAAAATGGGAGAAGATAGATATTTACAAGTATAGGCTATTAAATGAAATAAGGCTTTAGGTTTTGAATTTTGTTTACACAATTTTACATATAGACAGCTTTGTGAATAATTATGTCCAAAGATTACATCACCTACTCCAATTTATCTGTAGGGAAGGACACCTTGTTAAATCACTAATTGAACTCAACATGACAAAATGTTGTGGATAATTCATTTTTATCATTTGACGTATTTTGTATCTTACTTTAGGTCAATATGTACATCTTTCAAAATGTAACTGCCAATGATCAAATTTGATATGATGGGTAGCCTAAATGATTAAGTGATGAATACATTTTAGAAACGTATAACTGTAGCTACAGTCAGTCGATGTTGACACTGTCATGGATTAAAATTAGCCTATTTTGTTCTGAAATTAATTTCCTTTTTCCTCCACTGGATTGAGATAAATCCTTCTGTAACCTTCTGTAACAAAAACATACCACCAACACTGTTGTGTGGCAATAGAGTAGGCTATCTATCTATTTCCCAATGCATGAAAAAAACTCTTTTTCCCAATTTACAAAAACAAAACTCATTTTACTCGGCATCACGAAACAAACACGAAATTGTTTTATTCAACCAACACAACCTCGTTTCTATTGTGGTAGCCTAGTCAATCTATTATAGGCAGTTTGAATTGGATAGGATGCAGGATATTTTCATAGAGATAATAGGCACCGTCATAAAACAACATTTTTTAATAACGTCCACTGAACATTTTACCCGAGGAAGGCACCAAGAACACAGGGGGTAGACAGAGATTTCTCAGTACAGCTCGTTACAGCATGATATTATTTAAATGCTGAATTTCTAAAAGATGTAATCCCGAGGAAAAAAACTGACGAGAAAAACAAAAGGAGGCCGAAGAAGTAGGCCTACAGGCCCTAAGAAAGTGTTTAACATGGAGGCTATTCCTCCGCACATCCTTCACACCAAAAGGATAATGTGAACAACTCTCATTTTATACTAAGAAATATGTTCAAAGAAAATGTCCATGAGCCTCTAATCATGTCAAATGCATAATTTATTTTCAACTGACAAGATAGATACCGTAGCTTACAATCGCTCGGCTATAACATAAAATCTAGTTTACAGCCGGACACCAACCCAAACACACCCGTTTAGGTGAAGTGCAAATTTAATTACATTCAAAACATTGATGTCAGTTATTTTCATAGAATGTAAATCAGATTAAATACATACGCAGTGATTTGGAATCGGTAGCCTATTGATAGCAAAAATATTATTCAGTTAAGAGAATCGCGCCTTGATTCCAAAGAGCAGGCATATAAAAACTAAACTGCGAACTGTTCAACTATATTTTTAACATTTAGTGACCCAACAAAGTAGCAAGTATGGCATCATCTAGAATCTAGATAGTGACCTCTACCACCAGAAGGCTCCCGTGTGTAATGTCAGTTTGCATAAGGCCCTTTCAACATTCACACTCCACGCATTCCTGAGGTCGAGAGCCGGATGCCGGAGAGCTTGCGCCGGGTGTTGGTGTTGTGATAGTGTAGGCCTTATGCGAGGGATTTGCTCTCTGCAGACTGCGCCTCCTTGTCCTATATATTTCTTGAACCATTTCCCCCTCGGAGAGACCCCCCGTCCACCCGCTTTTCGGATGGAAAGCCGCCGGGCCGGAGAGCACCACTTTCTTGTATCGGCCATGAATTATGCAGCGCTCGGAGGCCAGCAAGTTTCCAGTTAAATACCAATTTGCTTAACCAATGTTTCCTCTCTCCGCCAGCTTCACTCACTTTGGGCGTGTAAAAAGGCATCAGCAGAAATAATTAGACACTAGCTCAGTGCGGTGTTCAAGGTCATGGAGGATGGAGGATTACAGACAGACAGATAGACAGACTTCCCGATAGATAGGCTACACAGATCCCAAGGCTTACATGGTACTAGACTATATACAAATATGCAATGTCACTAAATCACCTCCAAATAATAACATTAGTTAACATTAACATTAACAATAATCAATCAAAAAGAAAAAGAAGACTATGTTCAAAATACAAGACTCAACTCAATTCAACAAAAGTGACTGGATCTATAATAACTGACTCACAAGTTCGCAAACCTGCAAAATTGAGTGTGATTTCCAAGTTGCCTAATTGCATGAATTGCGTGGTTATAAAATGACGTGTAAAACAGAACTTTCCCAGTTTTTTTGGAGCTATAGATCGTCTCTATCTGTGGACTATTGGTGTATTGAGTTTGAAGTTTGAGTTCTGAGGTAGGCCTATAGGCCTTAAGTCACTACTCAGGTCTAAAGGGAGATAAAGAGAGATGTAATTGCTATGTACTGGCTGTGAACTATGCATGCACGTGCAGGCTAATTGCATCATCGGGTAGGGTGAATTGCGTCAGCCGAACAGGTTTTAGAGTGGAGATGTAGGCTATTGACCATACTGACCATACTAACATGAGATTACACAGAGGTGAGCTGCTTTAAGAAGACAGAAAAGAGCACAATATGAGAGCTGAGACATGAGATGGACTAGCATACTTTATGTGTAGCCTATAAGGAGATGTTCCTGCTTAAAAAATACATCAAATGTTTTTATTCATTCATGAAATGAAACCATATCGTGATTAGCCTATTTGAACATGTATATCCCCATCATTCGGAGTAATAGGACACAAATTTAACATTTAGCATAATTTATGTTTAAAATATAATTATCTAGCTCAGTAGGCCGACAGTTCACTCTTGTACATAGGGTCAATTACCTGCATTTTAAATTAGTTATTTAAATGTATCTAGCGCCCCATCACACCTCAAAAATCTTACATGAGGAGCCTTCACGAGGCGGACACATATCAACTAAAGCCAAACAGCAAAAAATTAACACCTCAACAATAAAATATTTCTAGCCGTCTATGTCGTCACTGCTTGGGTTACATTACATGTTTATTTTTAGATTTTGAGCGTTTTGGAAAACACTGAAAAGTCAAGGATTCATGAGCACACACGTGAACCATTTAATCTGAGCTTTACTCCAATCAAAGATGGTTTGCGCTCGATTAGTCTTAAAACCCAACACAAGACAGGCAACCAACATGATAATACACTGATAAGATGGTTAGCAGGCAAGCAAGCAAGCAAGTTAACTCCTACTGCATCAAAGGGAATGTAGGCTACTGCCCGCGCCCCCGCAGTTTATGACGTCGCGCCCTCAGCCGCTCTCTCTTCACGGTGCACCGGGGTAAGATGCAAGCTATAGTCAAACCGTGGCTAAGTAAACATAGTCTTCCGTCCCTACCAATTGTTATTCATAGAACCGATAAATATTTAATGTCGTCTAAGGGTACCTTTTGTTAACAGAATTACCAACAATGGTTCCACAATGAATTCAAATTTAACTCATGGCAGTAGCGTATGGTCATCTTGTAGGCCTAATTTAAGACAAGGGCTGGGGGGTGTTTGGGAATTGTTCTTTTGCCATGGCAAATCTAAACTCATAACCATCCTTGGCTCTAAACAAAGTGTGCTTGTTTATGTAGTCTGTATATGAGGAAAAAATAATATCACTGGCTCATCGGTTCACTGTATCACATGATCAACAGTTAAACCTACACAATTGAATGATCACATTTGTTTAACATTGGGGGAGAATATACCAAGACTTGGAGTAACATCAGTCTGAAAACACAAAATTCAAATATAGGTAGGCTATAGGCCTAGGACATATTTCTGGGCACATCCTGTCTGGTCATAAAATAAAAGAAACAAATTGATCAAGACACTAAGTGGGAAAACCCCCATGTTTTTCTGTATTTATTTAGTTATTTAATAAAAAAAGAATATGATTTGTTTTGTTCCAGCCAGGGCTGCCAGTTCATTTTAATAAAGCGTTTGGGCATTCACCGGAGATTTACCCAAACGACCTGTTGAGGCCCCAGAGAGAGAGAGAGAGAGAGAGAGAGAGAGAGAGAGAGTGAGATATGGTTCGCTATGAAAGATTAATCAGCCTCGGTGCCTCTAGTTTCCAGCTTTCGCGGTCGTTAATAAAATTCACCCTTTTCAAAAGAGCGGGATTAGGCTAGCTGAATTCCCATCCGGGCAACGCGTCTAAAGGAGGTGCCCCCTCTAGCTAACCGAGGCTTCAGATTCCAAGGCAAATATTGGCCAGTGTCTGTTTCATAAACACATATGATTAATGCAATTTAGCCAACACGCATGAGCCAGCACAAAGACCTCCATAGGCACATAAAAAACGGACAGAAATAACATTTTTGGGAACAATTACTAGACCATAAATCTGCATAATGTTTAGATGACTGTGTCAGTTTTACATACAGACCACTGAACTTTCTCTCTCTCACACACACACACACACACACACACACAAACAAAGGTCTTTGATAAATCCATTGATAACCTAACCACACCAACACAATTAGATCCACATATCACTTCCTCCACATATCACTTCCTTTTTTGCATACATAAGCACAGGCGAACACACACACACACAAACACGCACACGCACACGCACACACGCACACGCACACGCACACACACACATACACACGCGCGCGCGCACACACACACACACACACACGGAAAACCTATTCCTACCAACACAATTAGGCTCATTACAGTGTAATCACAAACATTTCACACAAATAGGGTTAAGCAGCTAGTCAGACAGACAAACACACACACACCCTGACACAGATAGAAAGAGAGAGAGAGAGAGAGAGAGAGAGACAGAGAGAGAGAGAGAGAGAGAGAGAGAGAGAGAGAGAGAGAGAGAGAGAGAGAATTCATGCACACACATGCACACACAAAAAAAGTGCATTTAAACTTGAAAAATGCAAGCCATCCCTAGTGCATTCTCAATCAAACACCTCATTAACAGAGAGTGAAACAGTAAGAAAATGTCTCTTTTGAACTGAAAAGACATTAACAAGAGCCCATTAGCCTGTAAAAGTTTAAATCACAGCTCAAAACCCACACGAAACAGCCTTAAGGTGAACTGGCCAGGCAGATTTTCTCCCTTTTTCTCCTCTGCAGATTTCATTACCTCAAAGAACTTAATTGGAAGGGCCATTTTGCATGTAAAAGTATGTGCCCACAGTTTGGAGTAAGTGTTCAATTTTTTATCACAGGCTCTCTAACCGGCCACATTCATATGCCTGCTGTCTCGTTCTTTTTTTTCTTCTTTTTTTCCTTTTTTGTGGAGGCGAGAGAACATCAGACTGGTGGGCAGACTTCTTGTTCCTTGAATGAATTGGCCCAATTAGACCCTGGAGTGCCGGTCACAGCACTCGCACATTATTAGTGGGCTGGAGAGTGCAGGGCTCCATTAAGTGAGTGGAGTATGCATATTACACCGGATTTAATATTAATAGCTTTTATTGGCCCTGCCCACGCATATCTCTAACCAGCGTCTAATGGAATCTAAGGGAAGCACATCTAACATCTTATGACGTGCCACTGACAGATGGCTATCCCTCCATGCTCTCTCTCTCTCTTTAGAAATGGTATCTCGTGGCACACTGTCACCAACATTCATACGACACTCTAAATGTAAAGATGTACTATTAGATTAAACTGGATTAGATTGAAGGACCATTAGATTAAAGATTTACAATACATTTAGCCATAACATTTTGGTAATAGTTACACAAACTAATGTGCAAGAGACTCATAATAATATAATAAGTTGGAGGATATATTATGAACCTACACAATATGTAGCCTGTACTGTCAGATTATTTGGGCTTTATGTAGTGTATACCACCAGTCATTGCCAGGTTCTTGGACACACTGCCTATCATTAGGAGCCCTGTTATATAGAGGACCAACATGAGGCAAACAGCAATAATGTGACAACATGAAAAGCCAACTCAAATGATTCCTTTAATGTAACAGCTTTTATGTTTGCATAAACTATTGTGAACAACTTCAAGTCTATGGAAATGTCTCTGGCAATAGCAGTACTGGTACATTGTATAGATCTACACTATTTGCTATTAGTGACCGTTGGACAAAGTACACAAGTTCTATTTCTTATTATAGAGATTCTTCTGACTTCTGACATTTCTTATTATAGAGATTCTTCTGACTTCTGAAATCTGATTCATCTGTGTTAAAGTTATTATGCAAATCAGCAAAGCTGATGGGGAGAGAGGATCTGAATCCAACCAGGACACCCAGAGGAAATCTATTTTTCAGTCTATTTTTCAGCTAGTATATTTTTTGCACAGCACTCTTGCTAACACCTTTGGAGAGTCTCGTGAAATACCACTTACATGGACTGTCTGATGCAACCCAAATGCCTTATTCCTACTTGCCATCCCATTTCAGCCTGGGCTCAGTTTCAAATGTGCAGACGTCACCCTCTCCCAACATCGTCTGTGAAGTTTGAATCCTAAAACGGGTCTTGAGAAGGTAAAACTTGTTCATGTAAAGTTTGAGACTTGCAAGCGTTTTAACGGCTCATCTCAGGGGAGATGGGGGAAGGGGTGGAAGGAGTGAGACTAGGTAAGAGAGAGAGAGAGAGGTTTAGAGTTAGAGACAGAGTGATGTGGGAGAGAGAGAGGGTGAGTGAGAGGCTAAGAGCGAGAGAAGTATAGAGAGAAGATATGCGCGCATGAGCGAGAGAGAGAGAGAGAGAGAGAGAGAGAGAGCAGAGTGGAGTTGTGCGGAGAGAGCAAAGCATATCCTCTTTGATTATCACGGGCCTGTGAGTGCACTAATGCACCTCTCTATTAGCATGTTTTCCAGGATGCCACGGGCTAGCACACAGGCTACCGCCGCGAACATGTCACAACTCATATCAGTCAGGAGGCTCAGGGTATTCCCAGCCCCACCCCACAGCACACTCCCATCATGCAGCAGCCCACAAACAGCTACATTAGGCAAAAGGCAGAGAGAAGGTAACACACACACACACACACACACACACACAGGCACATAGGCACAGGCACATAGGCACACACACACACACACACACACACACACACACACACACACAGGCACAGGCACATAGGCACACACACACACACACACACACACACACACACAGGCACATAGGCACACACACACACACACACAGGCACACACATACACACACATATGTTGCATGCATACACATACTTCCAGGTACACACAAACACACACACACACACACACACACACACACACACAGAGAGAGAGAGAGAGAAAGAGCGCGCGAGAGAGAGAGAATAAAATAGTACTTTTTGTTGATAGTGACATATCAGCATATATGGCAGTGCTGGACATGCCAGCTATTGCAGCAGCAGGAATTGGTCAGAAGATGAGGGAGAGCACATGGCAACAGAGACAGGCAATCGAGCTGCTCTCAGAAACAGCTGAACGCTGTGAGACTATTGTTTTAACAGTGCATCATAAAAATTGAATCACACAAAGCGTCTGTGCTAAGAGCGCACAGCAGAGGCGCACTTCATTCAGGAAATCAAGAGAATGAGCAAAAGGATATATTTCCTCTTGCCTCATAACGTTATGCAAGATTTATATTTGCAGAGAATTGACTACATTTTTTGGTAAATATTTAAGGTCCGCACTCAAGCAAATCTGTTGAACAAAGTGCACGTTCAGAAGTCGACACGAGAAATGAGCAAGCTGGCAAAATTAAACGATGGCTCCTGTGTCGGCTTCGCCCAGTTTGGAGTTGGGATATTACAGAACCACAGAGAAGGCCTCGTCTCAGGCCTGTCTCACAAAACCTGCGGTTGACCTTCAAGACCGCGTGCTAGGAGTGGGTGAGGTGGAGGGCCCCTGGACATAGCCTTCAGTGGTTGTCGGACTCTACAGAGGAGAGTTTTTATCCCAAAGGACTGACCTCGAGCCTTTTAAGATGGGGGAGTTGGGAGGAGGCTCGAGGTGGGAATGATGTACCAGCTCTCATAGTCCAGGATCAGCCATAGGAGGCTTTGTTAAGGCACAAAAACATCATCTTCAGATGAGAGAAGAAAGGGGCACGAGAGAGAGAGAGATAGAGAGAGAGAGATAGAGAGAGAGAGAGAGAGAGAGAGAGAACAGGAAGAGAGTGAAAAAATGCAATGGTATATAACCACAGTGAGAGAGTGTACGTGGAGGGAAAAAGGAGAAATAAAAATTCCCTTTACCTTCCTCTCCTCATTCCCTTCCCCATTATTTCTCCTGCATGACTTTCTTCTGAAATCGCCCTGAGGCTAAGCTCTCTCCTGGGTGGCTAGCCTCGAGCCAGCCTTGTTTTCACACACTGGTAATAATTTCACTGGTGGAGAACGAAGGCTTTTAAAGGTTCAAGCTCAACCACAGCACCCTCCACCCCCAACCACTGCACCACCTCTGCCTCCGCCTCAACCAGCACCATCCATCCATCTCGCCCCTTGAAACTCAAATCAGCCCTCTAGCCTTGCCTTGTCTTGCTTTGGCACGCGCCAACATCTGAAAGCATCTCCACACGAATGCCCTCACAGCAGCCCCTCAATCCCCCTCACCCTCCCGTCGAAATCAAATAACAAAAACAAGTAAATTCTGACACACCCATCCCACACCCCCGAGACCCCCATTCTCTAGTCCTCTCGTTTCCAACCACCTGGCCATAAGTCACTCCCCTCTACCAGGTCTTGAGCCATGTTAGACCTGTCTTGAACTCAATGTGAAGAAAGAATGTGTAGAGTAATTTCAAGAGAACGTTGAAGAGTTTGGTTCCAAAATGCTATATCTCCAGTTTTTTTAAAAACATTAAAAAGTCATGCTATTTTCTTGTGTATTTCAGGTAAAAATCAATCAAATTGCAGTTGTGTTGTTTTGATTGAGTAAAGATAAATCAAGTACCAATACCCAAATACAGTTCTGTAATAAAATGTAAACAAATTATTTATGAAAATTCAGTAAAATGGTGGATATAGCGTTTTGGAACCAAGCTCTTCACTTTGTTTCTTTTTCTCTCTGACCTCTACATGTTCTCCCATTTCTGTCCTTGTCAATGTAGTACATTTTACTGGCTTAACATGTTTCTGCATTACCAAAGCAAAACATTTAAAGATTGTGTTTAGATACAGAATACAAACACCGAAACTCTCTCGCATCCCTAAACTACCAAGCACCATCGGCTAGCTATAAAGTGACCCAATTACTTCATCTGGACTTCAGCATCCTTCAAAAGTCCAAGTGTTGCTATGGGTGAACGTGTTTACATACCATAGTCCATACTTCCGCATCACATGCATTACTGTTGCCAGTACGAAACAGTAGTGTGGTTCAATAGCTCCCAGTCAGTGGACCTTTGGGTCAGGCAGGTGTGAATTAAGTCAGTAACCACCGGTAAGGGAATTTGACAGGAATTGTGTCCACTCCGTGCAATTGTATGTGTTACAAGAGCTAGATCTGACAAGGCCCACAGCAAAGGCCTCACTGCAGGCCCACTGTGGCTGAGCAGGCTGTCTTGATCAGAGAGAGTTGGAGGGACAGGAAGGCCATGACCACTATCGCTCAAAACAGCATGTGGACACACTTTAGAGGGACAGGTGTCACTCAACCACACACAGATGTGTCCACACATAATCACAGGTATGCCAAACCACACACATACACATGGACAGATGTTCAAATGCATACCCATTCCCTTCAAACACACACACACACACACACACACACACACACACACACACACACACACACACAAGCACAAATATAACAAAGACACACACTCACACACACAGAGGCAGCTAGCTCACTGCGGACCCGCCACGGAGAGAGAGATCTTTTATTTAGCCATTTCAGCAGGCGGCTCCTTGCCATGAATTATGCAGGCGCCTGGCCCCTGAAACAAGCTCCAGCTCAACTGTACACCTTGTGTGTGGCTTAAAATATAGATAAAAGCTCAACAGTGAGCTACAAACGTAGTTTCTCTTTTCTTTCTGTTTTTTTTACTCTTTTCTTTTACCCCCCCCCCCCACACACACACACACACACACACACACACACACACACACACACAAACCAGGGCAGAAAAAACAGGGCAAGGAAAAGGAAAGAGAGAGAAAAACAAACAGAGAGAGAGAGAGAGAGAGAGAGAGAGAGAGAGAGAGAGAGTCCACAGTAATTAAGAGCAGGTAACAACTGTGGGTCAGCTCTCCCTATTCCTATGGCACTATGCTGACAAAATGAATCAGACAGCCCACAACAAAAAGCAGACACTGTCTTGTGTGTGGTGGGGCATCGTGGCTTATTCTGTGTACTTCTGATCACAAAAGAGGAGGTGACAAACTTAAAATCCTCCTCCAACGAGAGACATATTGGATCAGCACACTTAAGGCTTCAACTTTTCCTGGACTAAATGAAGAAGTTGACTTTTCGTCTTTTTTGTGATTGTGAGGATTCCTGGATATCTTGAAATTGCCCTTTGTATGTCTCTTTCTTTTTCTGTCAACTCTGACCTTTTCAATGATCTGCTGTTCAGTGTGTTTTAACCTGTGGATACCTACTTGCTTTCCTACTTCACGTCAATCACATGTCATGTAACACATTAGGTAAGCTCCACACATCTAACAGCAATGGGTGCCTTTTTAAACCTTGTTTTACTTCCTGGCTTTGTGCCCTGAAGAAGGCCAAGATGGCCGCAACGCGTAGGCCCATGTGTTTTTAAACCAGTTTTGCCATGCTTTATTAGAGGCTTTTTTTAATTCTTTTCCTATATAGAGTGCCTTTGTTTTTCTTTTTGACAAATAGAGCAGTGCATTCAACACAACCAATGGCTGTGTCTTCTTTGGAGTTGAATAAACAACCACATTTAAGAAAGATTTGATTGCTGCACTTCTGAAACGATTTGGTACCAGTTTAATACATCAATTTTAGTTTAATTTCACTGCTGGTAAGGCCCCTGGAAATCGTCTAGGAAGGCTTTTCCAGGCCCACTCTCAGTCTCAATTGATATATGTGATCTGGTGTTAACCAAGCTACTTGGACAGGCTTCAGTCAAGATGAAATCAAGACACGTTGAGTGAAGTTAATGATAAGGTAATGATGGGCATAACATGACAGCCAACAATGCTCTCATTATTGACTGCACTTCACTGAATAGCACTGGACTAAGTTATTGATTTTTTCCCCCAACCAGGATGTTTCAGGGGACTGAGAAAACAATTAGCTTAGACGACTGTACGACAGGCTAAGACTACAGCAGAGTTAATACTTCATCACAGTTCATTACACTGTTCAATTAAGCTAAATGTTTTTCTGAACTAGAAGCCTATTCCATTTAAGAGGTCAAACCATGAACCATTTCCAAACGGAAGCCTACAGAATCCCCACTCCGTTACAGAGTCAACTCCGAGTGACACTCACAGTAGTAGAAGCACTCTCATGAAGAGTTAGGGTTTGAGACAGCGCTGAATTTTAGGATGCCCTCAACGGAAAATTGACATTAGAGTCATTTACATTGAAATAACGAACACAATGAATATTACAATAAAAAATAAATATATAAAATACATTTTTGAGCTCTTATTGAGTTCCATATTTGCGTTGTTTTGCGTTCCCTTGCAAGTGTTTTCGCAAGTGCATGAGGGCTTGCTTTCTGACTTTCTGAGCCCTTTCTGTAACCCTGCATTTATTTACCTAAGGGAATAACCAACAATTCACAGCGTTGTGACATGAAACTCAGGGTTACACAAAGGGAGGCTGAAAGCTTGAGAAAGCATCAGTTCACATATAACGGACATGGAGACGTGTTTGCAACCTGTTTTTTGGTGTTGTCAATGTAACAATGTGTCACAGGTGCTATCCCATTCCTGTTATTTTCATTTTGAACCCTTACGGCCTCTCAAACTGAATCAAATATGAGCGGATGTCAGTTAAGTCTTTGAGGGTTCAGATCTTAGACCTTAAGGGGGAGAATGAGATTAGGGCATTATAGTCCCTACCCACTTCCACTACCCGCAAATTAGTTTCCAATGACACTTGTGGCGGTCCCTCACTTGAACGCCCAAACCGAGTGGAAGTGGGTAGAGCGAGAGTGGTGGGGCTAGTTTGGAAAAGAACCCATTACTTGTGACCAGTCCTCACCTTACCCACAAGTACGTACAACAAACTTTCTTCCATCAATCAAAGGCCTCGCGTACCCTTCCCCTCTCAGTGGATGCAGTCCGTCCCGCCACATTGCTCCGCTTCTGTGTGGCGCTGCAACTGCTAATGAATATTTCCTTCGCTTTGATCAACCATTAACTTCATAATCAACGATGGGAGTCGTTTCTTCTGCGTATATAAATCTTAAAATGGACCCTGAATATGAATTATAGATCTCCCTGAAAATAAATCACAGAGATCTGATGGCAACTCATTAATTTATTGATTAGTGCATCTGCATTAAAGGAGGGGGTTAAATGTCAATCAGACGGACGTCAATGCAATGAAAGTTCCTCAGTACTTCATCTTCCAACTGCACAGATTCCTATACATTATTTACAACAATGAAGATGTTATAACTTAAAGACATCAAGATAAATGACAGATTTAGTCTGACTGATTACAAGAGGTAATGTGTCCTAAACATGTTGATTTTTTTGTTTGTTTATGCTGACTGGTTTGTGTTTGTATGTGTATGTGTGGTGGGGAGACATTTGTGTCTGCCTGTGTTTATGTGTGTGCTAATTGTTTTGCTGATTGCTATATGCCTGGAATGCATTCCTCTTGTCAAGCTCAGTGCAATTTTTGTATTCATAGTGTACACACACTGTATCCTCATTTTCAAACAGCAGTCTTTATTGGGCTGCCCATAACAGCAAGTCTGCTGTGTCTGAAAATAAAAGGTATCCGTGTATACATCAGGAAACAAAGAATTATGCATGTGGTGCTCCCTTTCAAACCTCCCCTTCCTCCAGGCCCCTACATAATGCATCTGCAGGTTTAACTCTGTGACACTGGTGTTGGAATCATGCAGACTTGCATGTGTGTGCAAATACACACAGTCAGACAAACACACACACACACACACATACAACACGTACACAAATACAAACACACATACACAAGTGCAGAAACACACCACACAAACCCACACAAAAAACAGTAAACAAACAAAGCACACACACACATTCATAAACATAAAACATAAAATTCCTCACACACTCCTTAGTCCTTACTCCTTACCCATGGAATTGCAGCTCCGCTCCATTATACCAGCCAGAGAGCCCATTCTCTGCCCACACGGAGATGCACAGATGAGGGACAGGATTGCTGAGGAACCCCAATCCCCCCCCCCCCCCACCACCACCACCACCACCACCACTCAGACAAGTCTGTCACCGCAACATAGGAGCCGGGCCACTCCTCAGTGGATTCGGACGAGCAGGGGGAGCCATAGTGGGAGCCGGAGTGCAGCGCGGGGGGTGCGGGGGTGAGTGGGTACACCCCAGGCCCCCTCCCCATAGGCCTGGCTGACAGATCAGATGCTCTGACGGGCCGGGATCCATTAGTGGCGGCCCTTCTGGTTCCCCCAGAAAAGGCATTAAGGCCTGATGGTGTTGCGGAGGAAGTGCGGCACCGGCGGATGGCACAGATATGCCAATCACAGCCACCAAATGCTGGTCTAGTGGCGGGGGTGGGGGGACCTCTCTCTCTCTCTCTCTCTCTCTCTCTCTCTCTCTCTCTCTCTCTCTCTCGTTGTTGTTGTTGTCCTCTCATTGCTTGTTTTTTTTGGCAAGGGCTTGGCATTCTCAAAGATGGTGAAAGTAAGACTGGTGTGTCCCCCCCACCTCTCTCTCTCTCTCTCTCTCTTCATTTCTATATACTCTCTCTCTCTGTCTCTTTATCATAATCAAACCATTTTGTTTTGCCAAAGTCATCTATCCAGAAGATTGTAATGGATAACAAAATTACGAAGAATGTGAATATATGGATATGAAATATGTTTCTCCTGTCTTTTACTTTCATTCATCTCCTGTCTTTTACTTTCATTCATCTCCTGTCTTTTACTTTCATTCATCATCGTCCCACTCTGTTTCCCCCTCTTTTCTTCTTCTTGGATCATCCTTTTTATTGGCCTAAAATGCCTGAGCAGTGCAGCAACAGTGGAGGCAGGCAAACGGACTGTGCATTAATGTGTGTGTGTGTGTGTGTGTGTGTACATGCAGTGGTGAGATGGTACGGCTGGTGCTAGCGATGGAGGCGCCTGTGCCAGCCTCTGTCACCTGCAGCAGCACGGCCTCCATTGAATTATTAATCCTAATATCATTATGTAGTCACTCCTTGTCATAACAATCCAGCCAGGCAGGGGGAAACTCAATCTGCGGCAGCCCCGACTCAGACAATGCCCATTCATTATTCATGTCGACTAATTGGCTACAGGATTTGTGGGGCACAGTTGCTTTTGTTCTGCCCAGTGCAGTGGTGGCTCCTTCAAGCACCAATATTATCGGCGGGGCGACCTCCTCCGTGCCCTCATGTCAGTGAATTAGCAGCACTGACGACCCTCTTCTCTACCAACTTCACCTCCTCTCTCCCCCCCTCAGTCTTCCTCCTTGCTCCACTTTCTCCTCCCTCCTGCTCTCCTCTCCCATACTCCTCTGTCACATGGCTTTGTAGCTCACACCTAAGACCCCCCCCCCCCCCCGCCCTGAACCTCCGTGAGCTTTATCGCCCCCACTCCTGCCAGCACCTCTTTGTGACTTGACACTGGATAATTAGCCTCGATCAGAAGGACAGGCTTAGCTTGCTGTGACTGACAGCCACATAGCATCTCCCAGCTCTATACTGCTGTTCCAGCGCTCCACAGCATGGAGGAGAACGCCGGCAACAACCAGCAATCATCAGCATGAGTTTTTGTTACAGGTGTTGAAGGCCCTACCTCTCCTCCCAAAGCATCTTGACACATAATCACATAATGGACTTAATAATGGCAAAACAAATATTATGCTGTTATTACATTATTGGCTACTACACACACCACTCTTTGAGATATTGGGCCTCCAGACGTCCAGCACCATCTCCATGGTCTTGGTGGAGTCGTTCAACTGCAGATGGTTTAAAGTCCTCCAGCAGGCTCCTGTACTTCCCCTCTGTCCACCGGTAACCCACTCCACATTTTCAGTGTCATCTGAGACCACATCTTGTTATACAACTCTATGCCATCCATTGTCTAGGGGAGGTAGGTGATAGGGAGGTAGTCTGTGATCAAGGTCACAAGTTGTGAGCCCACCCCTATCTCTGTGACTTTCAGTAGGTGGTGCTGGGTGGTGCTGGATGCTGGATGGATTTTTTAATGTGAAGTCTGTGGAGGCGTTTGGGTAAATGTGGAATGCAATGATTGAGACTCTTGAAATTGAGTTTCTAAATCAATGACACCTTTATAAAATGTTTCTCACAATTGGGTTCAGCTAGTTTGGGTAGATTCACTGCATTTATCTATTACTACGGACTATAAAGATTCAAAAAGTGTATGGTTTTTCATAGAAAACCCTTCCGGTGTCTTTAAGGACTCTTAGTCTTTGCTGTGAGTTGGCCGTCAAGATGGAGTTAAGATTTAAGTTTTATTTCAAACACTGAAGGCAGCTCTATGCACTGTGAGAACAGTCATGTGAAATTCAGCATTGTTTTACTTTTGAATGAGGTTGAATGAGGTTATATTTTGTGCTCAGAGGGAACAATATCACATCTTCAAAATCTTCATTAAAGGCTCACTATTCATTTAATGGGTTGGGAGGGGGTGTTGGGAGAACAACCATGTTCTTTATCCATTCTTCTATTTTCTATTTTACTTTTCTTTTTTATTCCTATATTAAGCTATCACCTCATCATCACCTTGTTCTTCTTTGGAGCGAGTGTTTGGGGTGAGGTTGACTGTGAGGAGTGGACGCCACAGCTCCAATACACAAGACATCCTCTCTCACAAATATGCCGGCCCTCGGCCTTCCCCCTTTTCAAAGACGTGGGGTATTGACCCATGGGTCCTCCGTGGCAGGAGGAAGAGGTGATATGGTATTCCACACAAAGCCTCCACCCCCCGCGCCCCCCCCCCCCTCCTTCAAACCGGTGTTCTCCCAGGGTGAACACAGAGACTGACTGGACTCCTAACCAACCACCTCACCCACAACCGTAAACCCAAGGGCACCTGGAGAATGTGGAGCAGTCTCTCTTTCTCTCTCTCTCCCTCTGTCTTTTCTCTCTCTCTCTCTCTCTCTCTCTCTCTCTCTCTCTCTCTCTCTCTCACCCTTGTTATTTTGACTGGTGTTGGTTTCACTGATATGGAAAGTTTCCAATCAATGATAAATTACAGAATCCAGGTCTCTCTCTCTCTCTCTGACGCTCTCTCTCCTTTTCTTTCTTTCTCTCACAGTCTCGTTTTAAGTGTTTGTATGTGTCTGTATGGTGCAAGCATGCACCTGTTTGTGTGTATGTGTATGGGTTAGGATGTGATGTGTTCAAGGCTGTGTGTGTGCATTAATGAAAATCGTAAGGAAAAATATTAATAAAGATTGACCATAAACTCAGAATATTTTTTCTAGCCAAATTCTTATAGTCACATAAATACTTAGTAGTCATAATGGTTTCTGTTATGATTTTTTACAGTTTGGATGATATTGGATCACTCTCTCCCTCTCTCTTTTCTTTCTTACTTTTCATTCCTTCAAGCAATTTCTCTCCAGACATTCTGGCGAAGGAGACAGATATTGTCCAGGCTGAATCAATCTCTTTCAGTCCTGACCAGAATAATCTCTCTCAACACGACGTCACAGATGACGAAATGTTTCTGCCCCACCCGAATGCTAACACTAGATGAGACAGAAATGTGACATTCTGCATTTTTAATGGATTGGAGTTGCACTAAAAAATTAAAGCTCCATACAATGGTAGCCCGTGACTTCCGTTCTCATCACTTCCTGGATACACCCATCACAATCACTATTCAAATCCTGTCCCATAACCTATAAGCAATGCTCAAGAGCGAGTTCAAGCTTGCTGCCTCAGTACGGAGCTCCCTTATTTCTGTTCTACAGGCAGACATAAGTAAACATTTCTGTCAAATGCAGTGAAGACTGGCCAAATACATCTATTTGTGGGCAGTTTTTATCTAGATAAAACACCAAGATATATATATCTTAAAAACAAGCACCGAATCGTGTGGAGCTGAGACAGACATTTTTGGCTCTGGCCATCCAGATTGTGCCCTGTGTTTCATGTCTGTCAGGGAGATGTTTTGATAATCTTACCTTAGTGGTTTAGCACACCCCAACAGTGAGACCCCACACAGCTGTGTGTACGAGGATGTCACTTGCTCAACATTGTTTTCCTCCATCAACAGGGTCCACGTCTCACCGTGCTTGATGAAGATGAACCTATGCTAGTTATGGCTTTGGGCCTGTAAGACACATTTGGCTCATATGGTGGCACTTATCCCCAGGAACATGATAGTGCCTTAAATTGACCCCCCACCCCTATCATCCACCAGCAACAAGACCCCCCCCCCCCACCCCAGTACAAACCAGGAAGGGACAACAGGAGGCACGATGATCCCCAAATGATGTGACCCCCCCCCCCCCCCACCACCACCACCACCACCCTCAAACACACACACACACACACACTCACATATATGCAAACATACACACACACCCCCACAGACACTCTCTCTCCGTTTTCCCTCCCCCCTTGTGGAATAAGTGTGTCATGGTGAAAGGGATGGGGGACTAATCTGCTTTTTAGGGGCGCGCGGCCGATGCTCATCTCCATAATCGACTGGACAGGTGTGGAGAGGGGCGTGAGAGCAGTGCCGAGATGGAGAGAGGGAGCGAGAGGAGAGGTGGAGAGGTGAAAGCCTGAGAGAGTGGAGTGAGAGAGAGAAAGGGATGGAGTGAGATAGAGAAAGGGATGGAGGAGGAGGGAAAGGGATGGAGGAGGAGGGAAAGGGATGGAGTGAGAGAGAGAAAGGGATGAGGAGGAGGGAAAGGGATGGAGTGACAGAGAGAAAGGGATGGAGTGAGAGAGAGAAAGGGATGGAGGAGGGAAAGGCAAATGGTTAGTGAGAAGATGATGATGGGTAAAAGAAGTGTGTATGTGTGTGTGTGCATATGCATGTGCAGATGGATGTGTCTAGAGCATGCACCTCTCTCTCTCTCTCTCTCTCTCTCTCTCTTTCTCTCTTTCTGTGTGTGTGTGTGTGTGTGTGTGTGTGTGAGAGAGAGAGAGAGATGAACGTATCTTTGCATGCATATGTTTTGTATTTGTATGTTTTCCATGTTCGTCATCCTCCACTTTTCCTCCTCTGTTTGACTGAACGATAGTGGCCATCAGGCTATGATTGGAGATGACAGTTGTACCTGCCTCCCTCTCTCCTCTTCTCCTCTCTTCCCTCCTTCTCTCCACCTCTCCCATCCATCCATCAGCAATTACTGACTTCACTGAGGTCCCTGAGAGCAGGATACATTAAAAAGCAGGGTCCATCTATCCATCTCTCTCTCTAATCATCTCTCTCTCTCTAACCCCCCCCCGTCCCCCGTCCTCTCACTACCTTATTCACTCCATCTCCTGTGCTATCACTCTCCCCCGTCCCCTTGTCTCCACCTCTCCGTCTCTCACTCACTCATTTTTTCCCTGGTGAGGCACTTGTCAGTCATGTGGGCCCGGCGCGTGGCAGACGTCGGGGCCGGGGAGTGCCAGGGGCCAGGACCCCAGCCACAGCCCCACCTGAGGGGAAGTGCATGCAGAGTGGGCTTCCCTTTCAAGCCGTCCACCTCCGCTCCACTCCACGTCTCATCCTCTCCTCTTTTTCCCTTTTGTTCTCTCACAATCTTTCTTTCTTTCTGTCTGTCTTTCTCTCTTTCTCCTTCTCTCCTTTCTTCACAGCCTCCTCTCCTTATCGCTACCTCATTTTTCTCTTTCTTTTAGCCTCTTTATCTTTACAGTCTATCTGTCACCTCTTTGCTCTCTCTCTCCCTCTCTGTGTGTTTCTCTCTCTCTGGCTAATTGAAGGTCCTCTTTTTAAATTCCCAGTGACGCACCAGCCAGCCCAGTCGCCTTGTGCCGAAGGGGGGATGGAAGAGCAGGAGGTGGCCCCATAGCATCTCGACGAGGGAAAGGTGTGCGGGTCGACAGGCCTGGGGTCAACAGCGTTCCGCTCTGGTATCTCTGAGGTCATGGTAAATTGCGCACACAGAGAGAATGTCAATTCAGTTTCAAACCACTGGAGAGGAGGAGAACGAGGACTTGAGAGAGGTTTCCAGGATCACAGACAGTATAGGTTTCATTTGGTATGTGCAAAAGCATATTATATGGTGTTAAAGAAATGATTCATTTCATTTTTTAATTGTTTGACATACTACCTCAGAAGAAGCTATGTTGTAACTTACAAAAAATGCAATTCATGCCAAGTCGGTGCTATTTCAGTGACCTGACCAGCATAATTCAGTCAAACAAACAGTACCCTAGTCACCTCTATTTATGCAGGTAAAATGATGTTCAGTTAAAAAACAATAACCCTTGAGTGTTACTCTCACAGCTCCAAAATCATTTTTTGGGGGAAAAGGTTCCACATAATAACAAAAAACAGCTACTGAGAGTGTTTTCATGGATATGGGTACAGTATGTTATATATGGGATATGTTTTATTTCCCACTTGGCTGATATGTTTGGTCAAAAACAGCAATATTGAAAAGCTATCCGATTCAGAAAATATAGAATTGTTGGAATAGTCAAAATCTTGGTTTTCAACATTTGATATGTTGTCTATGTCGTTTTTGCCGCTAAATATGGGTTTACAAGACTTGTATATTATCACATTTTGTTTTTTATTTGCATTTTACACAACGTCCCAACTTTTGTGGTTGTGTTTCCCAACTTCCCAACTGATTTGGGGTTGTACTACCCGGAAACCAGCCCGAATTTAATCCTGCCCACAAAATTTGAGGTTGGGAAATTCGGTCTGGCTTTGCTCCATTGTCAAGCATCTGCCAGGCAGAGAACTGATTGTACCAATCAATTGTCAGGACGGGCTTCATACGTTGATGGACAGATGAGCAACAGTGCAAAGTCTATCACGTCACCTGAGCATGTTTCGGTTGGTTTTGTTTACAAAAAAGGCTCTTGCAGAGAAGCTAGACATTAGATTTCGCTATCACGTCTGTTGTACGAGATATTGACGCAATAACTTTAAAAACGAACATAAAACAGTGATTAAGGCATTTGTCGAGAATAAGGATGTTTCTTCCCTGAACCAACATTTATAAGATGGCCTTAAATCAAAGCAGACGAAACTCTTCTACAGCTGATTGTATAAACGTAAAAAACAAAAATCACAAAAGTTTCTGAAAAATCTAGCAAGAAAAATAAACCTTTACTATCAGACTATGGCATCATTTTTACAATTGATAGCATCTGGTGTCATTTAATCTGCTCTTCGTCAGCCAAACTTATAAAATTAGCCTGCTATCTTATGTAAGCTTTACTGTAATGGTAACATCCAAGGGCAGAAATTACATTTTTAAAATGTGCACATCTACTAGCCACTGGCAGATTTTTTCATTGCTTATTAGCAAGCTAATTTGTGAGCCGAAATGTATGGTCCTTAGCCTACCAGCTAACATTGGCACAAATTAGCATAGCACCAAGATTGCTAAATGACCTTCAAAGCTACTTCAACTACTGGGTCCCTTCAAAAACTACCTACTAAGATAACTACCATTAGGAAATTAGCACAGATAAACATGGAATCAGGTCAACCAAGTCAAAAATCTAAGGCGCATACTGTATGTCTGAGATTTTGCTCAGAATTATTTTATTTTACTACTATTTTACACAAAACTAAACTATGCAAGGACTTGCAACCTGTATTGGGATAAAATATGTGGTGACCCTTTGATTGTTTCTGGAGGGACATTTCTAAATGGCAGTGGGTGGAGCAGAAGGCTCACATTGATAACATCACATGGCAGTGATTATGCCGCCTTCATGCCACATAGGAAATTTGGATATTCGGACCTCCGATAGTGGAAAAATGACTTGAACGCGAAGTCGGGTCGGATTTTATGCTCGGAGACTCGTGCAGAACTCTTGTGCCCCGAGGTACCTGATTTGGCATCACAATCATGCTCTCCAACCACAACGGCCTCCCTTGCAACAACACAAGAGGCGATTCTCACTTTCATTACAAATAGTCAAGATATTTTATCACTACATTCACTACAAGTCAGGTCATCTAAGTTTATGGTCGGCATGTAGGCAATATTAGTTAAAGAGTTGTTGTTCCAGGAACAACATTAGAATGTTAACCCAGTAACAACTCTTACTTGATGAAATCACCGTCACTGTGTTACAACACACATCATGAGCAAAATTAACAGATATATTGTTTGTTTGTCTTACATTAGCACAACAGCTGTTTGATAACCGTATCCTACCATTACGCCTCTAACATTGTACAAAGAGATAGAAAGCAAATACATTGCCATTCTGATGCATCAGCTTGTGCTTGGGCGACCCTGGCTGAATTACTCCAGTATTCGAATTTGCCATTGTGTAGTGTTGTGCAAGCAGAGTCAACGTTTACAGAAAGATGGCAACATCATATAAGCTCCAGCTGCAAGCAGGCAGAGTTACAGACGGAGGCCAATTAGCTCCCTACATCGGAGAGGAGGCAGAGGGTGCAGATACTTTACATACAAGCCTTTTTAAGACTATGATGGGAATTTGTCATGAAAAGAACACGTAACTGAAGAACTAACATGACTTATTAGGGGTTAATGGCTTAAACAGTGAAGGTGTGTGCTTTGAAAGGTATTTGAAATCATTGTACGAGCATGATGAGGTCATATGGCCCAGGTAACTGAAGATGCTGTAATGTGTATTTTGGACCAGAGTGACTACTCACCCAGTTTTTTTATTTATTTTTTTAGCCTGATGGCCCAGTGCATGACATCGTTGGTGGCATGACGAATAAAACGTACCTTTAATGTTATTCAGATAGACTTGCCTATTTGGTCCTGTGTTATTTACAAGAGTTATGGCACAGCTAGACTATAAGTCAGCCTTTTAGCTGTAAAGCAAAAGAATAATTCCTACATTGGGCGGGCAGTGCTTGTTTGACTTCTATCCCCACCAAAAACTCCACTATCAGCACCACTAGCTGCTGCTCCTCTTCCCATAGACCACCACGTCATCCTACACATCACCACACATCCCACATCCCACTAACATCCACACACACACGTCAGCCCCACCACCAACGACCCACCCACCCACCTCTGATCTGCAATCTCCCGACATTACTCCCACCCAGCAACCCCCCCCCCCCCCCCGCGCCTCTGCGTTCCCGCGGAAACTCAAAGAAGCCCAGAGCCCCGTGTCCCAGAGGGAAGCATTAACAAGCCCATCCAGT
>NC_055961.1:23214993-23237493 GCF_018492685.1 Alosa sapidissima
GAGAGAGAGAGAGAGAGAGAGAGAGAGAGAGCGTGTGACAGCAAAAGTGTGTGTGTGTGTGTGTGTGTGTGTGTGTGTGTGTGTGTGTTGGGGGCAGTATGGCAGAGGAGGATGTGTGTGGTTGGGTGGTCACCCAGCTGAGTGGCCCTCATGAAATAATAAACACCTAATCATCACAAAGATGAGGAGCTTTTCCAGAGCAGAAGGGAGGGAGGGAGGGATGGAGGAGGTATGGATAGGGGCAGAAGGCAGAAATGAAAGTATAGAGAAAAAGGAATGGAAAGAATTAGAATGAAGAAGAGAGATGAGGGAAAGAGGGATAGAGATGGAGGGATATACATATGCATAATGAGAAGGGGGATGTAGACTCAGAGATGGCATGAGAAAGAAATGGAAAAGGAGAAGAGAATATATTTCATAGAAGGTGGGGGGCTGAGGAGTGAAGGGTGGTGCAGTGGTGTGTGTGTGTGTGTGTGTGTGTGTGTGTGTGTGTGTGTGTGTGTGTATGTGTGTTCCTATCCCAGACCCTCATTAGACCCCAGTGTTGGGCAAGTTACTTCAAAATCGTAATGTATTATGTATTACTTATTACTGTCATTTCAAAGTAATTTGTTACATTATAATATTACTGTCTCTGAATTGTAAGGCATTACACTACTGTTGTATTACTGTATTAAGTTACTTTTACCAAAATATCTAGAAATATGGATTTGGAATTCTAAATGCAGTTTGTTATGCTCAATGCAGCTCATTGCACTTCTAATGGAGGGCGATGTGGTATAACATAATGACTGAGCTAGGCTTAAGGCTAACAACAGTAGAATGCAATAGGCGCAGTGATGGCTCATGATGCAATACAAGGAACAATCATAGACAGAATTTTGTTAAAAGCAGACAAAAGGAAGTCTGGTCAATTGTGATAGAAATGCTGTAACTTTAAGCTTAGGCCTACTCATTAAAATCAACAGAGTCCACTACCTGTATATTGTAACCCAAAACTTGTCAAGATAGGCTACACAGTGCCGCTGCTGGCCATTTTGGTGCCCTAACTGGTGAAATACAGTATTAATTAAGTATGTCATCATATGGCCAACTATAAAGATGAAATCTGCCTGTTCCCAGGGATGGGTAGTATTTCTGAAACATGTAATATGTATTTGTATTTCAAATACAAAATAGTATTTTGTCATTTGTATTTTATTGAGTTAAAGGAAATGGCTCTGTATTTTGTATCAAAATACTTTATTGGTATGTATTTTTGTATTTTAGAAATACTGCAAAATACTATATGTGAAAAACACAAAAAAAAAAGTAGATACTACACGCAGGTGTAATGAATAATTGGTAACTAGAAAATGTAATTTCGAGGAAATTACCAGTGCATGAAAATATAAACATACTGTATATTAACATAAAATGCAAAACAAACTTTTATTTGGAAACAGTTGGCAGGAGTCATAGTTGATAACAACTGACAGTTGAAATGTCTAAACAGTTAAATAGTTGAGTAGTTTAAATAGTTAAATTATTTAATAGTGAATTATTGTAGTGAGGACATTTATTTTGAAACAGTTGTGGGCAGAGGAAATAGGAACAGAATCTGTAGTCTTAAGAGAGCCAGATTGTATGCTTAAAGCCTGAGACAGAGTATATAGTTTAAAAGTTGAATTTAGATAGTGTAATGGATGTTGATAGACAGAAAGTTGAATGGATGTTGATAGGCAGATTGTTTAATGGATGTTGGTGGATAGTTTAATGGGTGGATGAGTGAATGGTTTGAAGAGGATGAATGGATAGAAAGTTGGATGGAATATGCCTTATATCCTTGTAGAATGGAGAGACACAGAGAGAGTTGGCCTAGTTAAGCAGAAAGCAGTTGATACAGGTGGAATCAGTTTAACTGGCCCTTTGATGGGTCCTAGTAGTGAGCAGCTGGAAGTTGATACAGGTGCAAATCAAGTGAATTAGCCCATTGTGATGTCATCAGCCCATGTTAAGTCTATGGGGAAAAATAAGCTTGTTTTTTATTAATATCTCAAAAAGTATAAAGTTTACAAAAGTGAAAAATACATTACCCACGTGTCCTTTTCAAGACCTACGTTACAAAGTTTGAACGAAGTTTCTACGTTAATCGGTTAAAGCTGAATTAGACGCAGAAATTTGGTGGGAAGAAAAAAATGTCAGATATCTCAATGAACCACAGTGACATCAATAGATGGTAAGGTGTTGAGTGTGTTTAAATTCCCTTCCTTGTAGCATCCATTTCTGTATTCTACAGTGGGGACAAGTTCACCTTTAATTAAATAACAATTATATTTCCTTATTAGCTGCATACTTGAGGTTGGAGATATTACAGTTTTTTACAATTGTTTACACACATTTTCAAAACTCTGTGTCTATTTTTCAAAACTCCACACACAAAACCCACAATTGCTCACACAAAATGCAAAATGCCTCAAATCTCCAGCAAAATGACACACAGCATTCAAAATGTCAAAAACACATATTTAAAGCAAACATTCGCCTCACATTACAAACACTTTTGTCATAATATGACATTTTGGATACATCATGTACACACTGTTGCTCAAAACCTAAAGCTCTTCTGTCTTAGGCTTTCTATATGTATTTCCATACAAGAGTGAAAGTTACAGTATCAACTAAGAGAAGTTGAAATACAGTAAAAATGCAAGCAGTATTGAAACCAAAAATAGTGATTTTCCCCAAATAATTTGCTGTTGCGAATACAGTATTTTACAACAAGAAAAAAAGCAAAGAAGAATACAGTGACCACCAGATGTACATGGAGTTTTGAAAACACTGATTTTGTTTTTTTCCAAAGACAAGTGTGTGTGTGTGTGTGTGTGTGTGTGGGAGGGGGGGGGGGGGTCGTGTACAGTATGTATTCATAGGCCTATAGACCCTTTCAACTGCAGAAACAAACAATTCTACAGTAAGCATTCCTAAGGCATTTCTGGAGGCACAGAAAAATGTATTGAGCTAATGGTACTGTAACATGGGGACAAACAAAAATAGAGTAAAAAGACAAATTTTACATAAAGTCAACTTTTTGTAGAACATTACTGTATGCTAAAGTCCGATTACTGTAATTTTCAAAGTATCTGCATTGGTTCTGAATATTTCAACCGGAAATCCTCTAGGGTCCATACCTATATAGAGAGTATATCTATTCATAGACCTATACTAAGGCAATGATTGCATGGTGTTCAGTAAAGTAAAGAGTGTTTACACATGTGAAGAGAAAGAGTGAGGCACTGGTGATTTAGTGTGGCATTTTGATGGGTTGTGTTTGAAGAACGAAATCAAGTTACTTCCTGTTAGATTTTTGTGTGTTAGGTAGAAAATTGTGTGTGGTGTTTTGCAAAATGTGTTTTAGTCAATTGAAAACTGAGTCAAACACTGAGAATTAGTGTATGGTTTTGCAGATTTGGTGTCGGGTTATGATGTTTGGAGGACATGTTTAGAAAATTGTGTGACAAGCAAAGATTTAGTGTGTAAGCAGTTGAAAAAAACTGTAACATGACACATGATGTATCCAAAATGTCATATTATGACAAAAGTGTTTGTAATGTGAGGCGAATGTTTGCTTTAAACATGTGTTTTTGACATTTTGAATGTTGTGTGTCATTTTGCTGGAGATTTGAGGCATTTGGCATTTTGTGTGAGCAATTGTTGATTTTGTGTGTGGAGTTTTGAGAAATAGACACAGAGTTTTGAAAACGTGTGTAAACAATTGTAAAAAACTGTAATTGAAAGCTCTGTCAGTCGTGCGCAGAACAATGGGATGAGTTTGGAGGGCTGCGGCGTAATACTCTTGGTAATTTAAAGTAATTGTGAAGGTGCTCTTTGGTAGCTCTGTCAGCCGTTTTGGATAAGTATCAGCTAGATGACTAAATGTAAATGTAAATTCTTGAATCTTCTGATCACACTACATGAACTTGCATACGGTATACTATTTGGTATGACGGGCCAAATTGTATTGCTTTTTACTATATAGTTTTAATAGTCTAAATGTTTGGGATATTAAAAAGCTTTTTTTGCAGTGCTTCCATACTTCCTTGAAAAAAGTATTTTGAGTATTTTCTAAATACAAAAATACAGTATTTTATTTTGATACATAATATGGTTACTGTATTTTCTGGTTTATTTTGATAGGCCTACATTAAAAATGAGGTATTAGGTATTTTATTTTGATATACATTCTGATGTATTTTTGCCCATACCTACCTGTTCCCAGCATTAGAACAACACTTTGTGATGGTTAGCTTGTCATCTGTGACGATATATGACAGGCCTAAGTGACTGACCTATCTTTGGAGATGCCTGATGAAATCAGACGTTGTTGAATAGGCATAATTTATCCTGGTGCCACACACATTGCATGTAGCTGTTCGCTTATTTCCTCTGTGCAGTTTTTGTAACCGAAAGTAATGATAAAAGGCACAACTCCAGGAGGACTTCTTGTCGCCATGGTCAATGCATTTATATCTGTGAGTGTGCGCACATACTGTAGCGCATGCGTTACATTGCACATTATGGCAAAGGGGCCATGTCGCTCGTTATACGTTTCACAAAGTATATGTAGCAGTAAAATGAAATAGAAATACATGAATAAATTTAGATTAAAAAAGCAATAATTGCATGAAATACAGCTTGTTCAGGAGTCTCGAAGCTCGAGTCCGAGTCATGTCTGAAGTCTTTTGAGTGGAGTCGCAAGTCAAGTCTAAAGTCACTGTTTTTGCGACCTAAGTCCAAGTCCCCATCTTTTTTTACATTTCTATCCCTTCTTTCTCTTTAATTGAAGTTCACAGCACGAAGCTGACATGAAGAGCATTTATGCTTTATCAAGAATCAAAAAGATTAGCGTGGCACCACTCTAGATGTGTCATTAAATTAATTGTGCTATTTCGAGAGGTATAGAGATCTTTCGGTTTCACACACAAAGTGCACTTAACTGTTCCTCATATCCTAGTTGTCTCTGATAAATTGAAAATAATGAGCGTAGGCTTATGTCCATCGAATCAGTTGCAGCCAGCCACAGTCATCTTCAACCAGTAGGCTAACAGGAGATAACGTTCTGCTATTTGCACAGTTGTTTGCGAATATGCATCAAAACATAACACCACTTAATTTCAGGTTAAAATGCATTGTAATGCGCGTTACTGAAGTTTGTACCGAGTAAAATATTACCCAATATTTTTTTGTAATGCCTTACATTACCGTGTTACAGCAAAAATCAATATATTACAGTAATTACATTACTTTTGTAACTCGTTACTCCCAACACTGTTAGACCCCATTGCTAGCCATGGACAGACAGACACCACTGTCACTGTAAATGGCTCTGCTGGGTCTCTGTGTGCTTCCAGAGAGAGACAGAGAGACAGAGAGAGTGAGAGAGACAGAGAAACAGAGAGAGTGAGAGAGAAAGAGAGAGAGACATTTTCAGACTGAAGGGGACAGAGAGGGTAGGAGAAGAAAGAGACCAATACAAGTGGAAGAGGAAAAGCAGCAACAACTTGGAATGACTGAGGTCTAGGCGGCCTGAAATATTGATGAGGTTTAACATTTTTTGCGGTCAGGTAATTGTTTTTTTTCCTTGTGCTTCTGCTCCCTTCACATCTCCGTCTCTCTCTCTCTCTCTCTCTCTCTCTCTCTCTCTCTCTCTCTCTCTCTCTCTCTCTCTCTTACTCTCGCTTCTGTCCTACCTCCACCACTGCTTGTGTGACTCTGCCACCCCGCAACGCTAATACAACTACACTCCCAGGCTGTGTGATCCATCAGGCCAAAAGTAGTCCTGACCACACACACACACACACACACACACGGCGTGTGGCAGGCAGCACTGTTGAGCCCTCTGCCACACTTAGACACTGTGGGGGCCAAGTTGCTAATGGTGGAGGCTGGAGCAGGGTGGGCCATGTGAAAAGTGGAGAGAGGGAAGGGGAGAGCAGAGCCGAGTGGAGCGGTGGAAGAGCAGGAGAGTGGAGAGAGGGAAGGGGAGAGCAGAGCCGAGTGGAGAGAGGGAAGGGGAGAGCAGGAGAGTGGAGAGAGGGAAGGGGAGAGCAGAGCCGAGTGGAGCGGTGGAAGAGCAGGAGAGTGGAGAGAGGGAAGGGGAGAGCAGAGCCGAGTGGAGAGAGGGAAGGGGAGAGCAGGAGAGTGGAGAGAGGGAAGGGGAGAGCAGAGCCGAGTGGAGCGGTGGAAGAGCAGGAGAGTGGAGAGAGGGAAGGGGAGAGCAGAGCCGAGTGGAGCGGTTGGAAGAGCAGGAGAGTGGAGAGAGGGAAGGGGAGAGCAGAGGTGGGGCAGTGAAGAGGAACAACACTACCCTGTGGAGAGTGCAACAAGGTGCTGCTCAGGATGGGGACATCGGAGATATTTTTGAAAGCTGACAGTTTGTGCTTACGACAGAGAGAAAGAGAGAGAGATAGAGAGAGGGGGGAGGGGGGTGTTGTGCATGTGTGTGTTTGTACGTGTGTAATGCCCCAGAGTCTGTTCTGTGACCTTTCAGACTTTGGAGCCCCCCCTAGTGGTATTAGTGACATTATTTACTAAGCTAATATTAGAACACAGTTCAGTAAAACGAGCTCACAATTTAATAAAAGGAGAAGATAATTTAGTAAAATAAGTGCATTATTAATAAAATTATTTTTATTTACTAAATTTACTAAAATGAGTGTACAATTTAGTTAAATGAGCACATCATTTTGTAAAACTATCACATTTTCTCGATATACAACAAAAAATGTTCCAGTCCACATTCGGCATGATTATGTAATCAGACATCAGGCGCATTGTTCAAAAGGGCTGTTCTTCTGTTCTTAATCAGTCAGGGGTGTTTTTAGGGCGTAACATCCTTTAAACCAATGAGAGTGGCAGCTGTCATTCCCTTTATAGGAGAAATCAGGACAATTTTTACATGGATCTTGTACTGTCGATAGGAAAAATCTGTGCTACCGAACTGGAGTAGCTGCAGCTAATGGGCAGTACACCCATTGAGCTGCAATGCTAGGTATGGGGGCATCATCCAAGCCTTTTTTGCCTTTTGCCTTGAATACAAAGATTGTACTGTCACATACCACAGTTTCCATCAGTCGCTTCCAGGAAAGCCCAAGACATTCTGTTGTCGAGTTCATGCCGGCATCGCAAAGAAAACTTTTTTAAATAAGTTTATTTCCCCTCAAAAATAAGTAATTGACTGAGCACTGTAATGGTTATAACCATATAATGACTATGTAACTACATGGAAATGGTCCAAATGATGCCCAAGCTTGCACATTACTGAAAGCTAAGGTATCTTGGGAATTCAGTTGTTGACGAAAAATGTATCACTGACTGGGTGTACTAGACTTGCGTCGTGCTTTGCGCCAGGTTGTGTTTATGATAGGGGGGCCTTAGATCTTCAAATCTTTTTCTGCTTGAAAATAAAAATAAATTGACATTGATATTGACATTAAGATGGAATCCATAGATGACCTCGTAGTTACAAAGCGCATCACACTGGACACCATGGACACAAAAGGAATTAAACTATAGCACTGTACTATATTTCTTCTAAATCTATAGTGTTTCAAGGTTTTGCTCAGTAGGAGGTCTCCTCTAAAGAGTAATGTTCTTGTAGAAATGTGGAATAATTAGGAATGTGTTTGAACTAAACATTGTGCTAATGAGACCAGGAGACCATTATAACTGTGCTTTCAGATGAAGGGCTTTATGGTAGGCCCTCTTGGGGATGTATGTTCAGTTTGTTTTCACATAAGAGCCTTAATAGTTCAATGTTGAACCCGGTTAAAATGGCTCATTTGAAAAACACTTGTAAGGAATCTTTAGCTATGACCCTGGTGGTAATACTCAGCTATGAAGATCCATTTCAGGTCCATTTCAGAGACAGTCCTAAGAGTGGAAAAGGTTTTGTTTGGTACGTATCATCTGCTCTGAGTTCAGTGGGTGCTGTTTAAAATATCCTCCTGGAAAAATATAACATCTGATCCTGAATCTGTGTTTTGTAATGGAGGGCAATGTTCAAATAAACAAATTAAAATGGGGAAGAAGGGAGACAGTAAGGAGTTTTAAAGGGGAGATGATGAGGAGAAAGAGAAGAAGATGAAGAAGATGAAGAAGAAAGGAAGAAGAGGAGGAGCGAGGAGGACAAGGCCTACTACACTCGCTACAGGAAGCCTGCAATCAATAATTGATCTCATCTGTCACCACGCGCTCCAGTGGACCACTCAACAAACAGCACAGACAAATGAAAGTTAAAAAAACACACACACGCACACGCAAGAGCAGCTCTCTGTGGGCACTGCCTGTGTATCCACAACCCCTCCCCAGCCTGTCCCACACAAACACACAGACTTATAGACACGCACACACACACACACACACACACACACACATACACCTCACAAACACACACACCTCACAGCCTCTCCACCCACCTCCACCCCTAGATGAGACAATGCCAACCCTTTACAAGAGCTCAGCATCTTCCCAGCCCTCACATGTGGACCATCCCAGATACTGACGCAAAAGGGTGGGAATTAGAGAAACACAATGACGGGCCAAGCAAGGGGACCTTTTTGCTGATCAAATATTGAGTAGTTGTCCTACAGTTCACAGCAGGGCATTGTTTTCCTATGTACGCTGATTGTGGGAAACTGTTAAGCAAGGTTTACAGTAGGCCTGTTTGGTTGAACATTGTGCTTGAATGTATTGGTGTCAGGGCTGCTGCTATATATAATATTATTGGGGGGGGGGGGGGGTTCTCTTATCATCCTGACCCCCCCCCTAGCAGCACCCCTGATTGGTGTGTTGGACTCTTGGTCCATTTGGATTGCTTAGTGAAGAGATTTGGGTCACTGGACTCTGATGTGGCTAAAAATAAATATGTGCTCTCTCTAAATATGCTGACAAATGCATGTCTGAAGAACTACATTTTTCCCGTTGTAGAAGTCTGGTTCATCAGACTGAAAAAGATACTGTGCCGTATTATGTACAGTGCGTGGCATTATGCATGACGTTATTAAGTTTTCATCATGACAATTACTAAGCTGCCATAATACCTCGTAGGTAGAGCGAGCCGCCCCCACATCTTTGCTCCCGTCTGCAGAGATTCATGTGTCAGACGATCTGAAATGGTATGAATGTTTCACGATGCCTTTTTGTGATTGCCAGGTACTGAGCATGTTGCTGTCTCATTGAGCCAGAATAAACTAGATCTTCTGTACCACACACAGATGCTGATGATGATTGTGGTGGTCCTCCTAGTGCTGGTCTATGGAGACTAATGCATCTGTGTTAGTAGATGTGTTAGTATGTAGTAGGTGATGATGGTAGAGGAGAGAGAGAATTTTTCCCTCTGTTTCTATGATGGCGTGATGGCAGGTGGATGGTGGTGAAGCAGTGGAGGAGAAAAGCAGCTAGCTGGGGTTTCTGTGGTGGAGGTGTGAGTAACATTCCGTGATGGCATGAAACAGACAAGTCCTTCAACTCAACTGTTAGAATTTCAAAGGTACCCTCCCCAAGCTGCTAATTATTTACAGGTCAGATGTACAGTATGTTTTACAAAGCCCTGATTTTGTCCAGTCCTTATTGTTTGTGGGATGTGCCAGCAATATTGGTTATTTAGTTAAATTAGTGTACCTTCAATTCTGCAATGTTCATTCACATTTCTGGATTGAGATAAACATTCAGGGGGCGCCCTATTATATGTGTGTGGCTCAGCATACCTGTTCTCAGGTGTGCCTTCATTGACCTTCACCTGACCCTCCCACCGCCTCCCCTCAGAATCAGAATGTAAATAAATGAATATGAGTCTAGGTAAGGGCTTTATTTATTTCAACCAAATGCAATCACAGGGAGAGCGGTAGAGAAGTGAAATCAGCTGTTTCAATTTCACACTCTGCCGCTTGTGTGTGTGTGTCTACCCTCTCCTACAGTCAGGTGACCTCCTCTCTCTCTCACTGCCCCAGCTCAGGGTGGCACAGTGATGCAGGCGGCAAACAGCTCTGCTCATTTACATGCTTCAGTTTAGCTGTTACCTATTATCACACTGGAATTCCTCCTTGTCAAAAAGGTACTGATTTTAAAACTTTATGTTGTTTATACAAATGTTTCCAGAGATGTTTCAACAGGATTTTTGGTGTGTGTGTGTGTGTGTGTGTGTATACTGTATGTGTGTGTGAGTCTGGGGGTGTACTTACCTACCAAAACAATTTCACAGATCAGTACATCAGCAGGTACATCTGTTGGTTGTCATGGTCTGATAATGTCTTATGTCTCATACCAACCTCAGCATTATTTATCAGTGGTGTTATTGTCATCTAGATTGTTTTCCTTCATATCTACAAACATACCTGCTCTTGTGTAGAGATATTAGATTTGAAGTACTGTATTATTTCAATGACATTGAATGCACTATAGCACAAAAAAAACGGATAACTGTGTATTTTTAGAGGGGTTTGGACTTTTGTTTTATGTGATATAGAACTGTTGAGACAGCATAATGCCTAATATTGTCACAAGAGACTTAAGGCCCTGGCTCTCAGCCTTCTATCCCATCCCCACACACACACACACACACACACACACATACACACAGAGACACGCACACACTCATGGACACACTCACAGACACACATCCACATAAAGTCATGGCTGACCAACATCTACTGCCCACCCACAGCAGCAGTCCCTACACCTCAGAGTCTCATCAATATTTGAGGCAGTACTTAACGGACAAAACAGAGTAAAGACCATGCCCAGGGCACCTGGGGAAGCGTGTGTGTGTGTGTGTGTGTGTGTGTGTGTGTGTGTGGAGTGCTCTGGGGAGGAGAGAGAAGGAGGTCACGGACCCGAATGGGGTGACTCGTGCCCCAGAAAAACACCAACTCCAGCGACCTCTCAGGAGTAGCCTTTCACCGCCCCATAGTCCGTCCATCATCAAGATGTGTGTTTAAACTACAACAAAATACAGTAGCCTATCTGTCCCCTAAAGACTGTAGGAGACTGTGGAGTAACTACACAAGCAGAGTACTAAAAGACCAATATGTACATTGTATCTCATGTAAATAACAATGTCATTGTTCTCAAACTTGTATTTTAAAAGCATATGTTTTTGTGTGCTATAAATCCTATTTGTATAAATCCTATATACATCCTATTGGGAGCTGGCAACTGATAGCTGATATTTTGCAGCAAAAGGGTTTAGGAGGAAGCTCTTTTTCGTCCAGAGAGGTCTTTGAGGAACATCAAGAAAAAGAAATCCATTAAAAGATGGAGGAATAGTCTGTTATACCAGAGTGAGAATTGGCAGAAGAGAAGCAGACAGGCTACTAGGGAGGCAGAGGAAGGGAAATGTGCAAGAAAACAAGAAAGAGAGAGAGAGAGAGAGAAAGAGAGAGAGAGAGAGTGCTTCTGATATACTGGCAACAGCACATCAGCAGAATTGGCCTCACTTCAAGCACCCTTGAGCTATTATACTTCTCAATAGCTTTTGATAATTTCATAAAAACACAATCTGCTTCTTAACACATATCATTACAAGATACGTGAGGTTAATAGTAAGATAAAATGTTGTGCTTTAGCTGGTAATGTGTATTACACAAGAAGCACAAGAAGTTTATTACACTCTTAATTACACTGTTATAAGGACATTAATGTACATTTTCATGAGAACAAGGTAGGATTATTGATTACTTATCTACTCATTTACACTTGGTATGAAAGAGTGAACAGTATATCCTAAAGCTGTAGCATTTGGCTCAGTTGACAAAATCAATAAGGCTGCGCGTGTTTGAGCGAACTCACTGCAGGCGAAACACCCTGCTCCCGAGGCAGGAGTGCCAAGACACCGCATCAATTATTGAGTTTCACGGACACGCCTGGCGCACTGCCAGGGTCAAAGTTCGCACGCCGGCACCCTATGGCCGTCTAGGGGTGCTCCTGGAGTTCTGGCCACGCTGTGAGGATGAGTGGCTACTGTGCTGAGGCTCAGTGGGGACGGCTGGTTCCAGTGGGGGGCTCTGAAGGACGGATGCTGCCTGCCCAGACAGTGCATGACACGGGTGAAGACCTGGCCCAAATGTGGCCCAGATATACTCCTGATATGGGGCAGAGTCTGCTGACTGGCTCCAGAGTTGTCATGGATCTGTCAGCTAGAATATGGTATATAATATTGAAATATTGTTCATCCTCTGAGCATGCTGTTAACCTTGACATAATCAATATGCAAGGAAACTGATTCTGTTCCTGGGGCATTCTGGGATATAGTGTGAAAAAAGGACCTTCAGTCATAACACTGGTATAACTGTGCATCAGAACTTGTCATGACATGACACATTTGATTTATTTCAGATGCTACAACAGTTTATATATTTTATTACTGTTTATTATGTCTTCATACTGTCCACTTAAGTGTTAGTGTTAAGTTCACCTCTCAATATGCTGTTAATTACAAAAGCATGTTCAGCACACAATGGGCATATGCATCTCATGCAACATCTGGCAGAACTTTTCTTGCAGCAGTGCTCAGAGATTGAACAGAGATGGGACTCTTAATTAGCAGTCCAAAGCAATGAAAAATTCCACAAATTATCCCTAAGGTTTGAAAAGCCTCATCATTTGTCTTGTTACACAGCAGTTATATTATTAACTACATGTTTCATCACATTTCATTCGAAAACCTTTTTTATAGTGCAATGGTTCTTGAAACAAAAAATGATCAAAAGAGAGTTCAAAGAGGTGTGTCTGTTTGTCTGTCTCAGAGATTTCAACCTTGCAATTCCTTCATCATGAAGGGCATTTTTCTGGGACAGGGGACCATCACAACTGCACATCTGACACAGTGTGTTAGAGAGGGCTCTGTTACAGGCCTGGATCATGGTGAGCTTTCAGAGCCACTGAAGTGTCCTTAAGGCAACCTCCCCAGTCATGCAGGTGTCATTCACTCCTGTCTGTCACTCAGGCAGGGGCTTAAGGGTTCAGGTTACCAGCACCTGATCCAAAGTCACCTCAGAGAGAGGCTTTGCTGTTTCATAGTGAACACTTCAACCCTCTCTTCCAAAGGACTATTTAAGTATTTACAGTTATGAAGCCAATTGAAAATAAACTGGTTGAGTCTAAATCTTCTGTTAAATAGAGTCGAGTAGACACACAAAGATCTTTTCATTATTATACACTATGAGACCATCATGATTCATCATGATTATAGAGGTAGATTTCATCAGAGTAAAAGTAAGGATAATTGATAAGGATTAAGGCAGGAGGTCTCTGAGTGGTCAGAATTCAGATCAGAATTCAGAGGTATTGTGACGTGTGGCTGGGTTGCCCTTCTCTCTAAGTGTCCTGTCCTCAGCAGGATCCCGGTGTCACGCACCCTGACTGAAAGCCAGGATAGAGGTGTAGGTTACCCTCCACCTGATCTGCACCCTTCTCAGAACGAGGCTACACTGCGCTGCACTGCCCTGCTGGCTCTGAACAAGGGCCTCAGGTGGAGGCTGGGTCCAGGCCAGACGCGGGGAGAGGCCAGACTCTTGAGCTGCTGCTGCTGCTCTCTGAGGCCCATGTGAAGGCCTGCAGCTCAGGTTCAGGGTGGATTCCCAGCCTGGCCGCTATTAATGATGCATGCGTATGGTAGGCAAGAGGCACACATGCACACACACACACACACACACATACACACACACACACACACACACACACACACACACACACACACACACACACACACACACTTATACACATGCAGAGAGTACAGACAAACAGCAACAGTGTCTTGCAATCTTAAGAGTTCTACCCATTTAGTAAACAACTCATGCAAGCAATAGCATGCATTTAGCAGTTACAGTATGTGGATCGGCAGGTTGCCACATAGAGCTAGAGCTGGTTACACTTCATCACATGGCATCCTTAGCTGGCTATGTCCATGTTTCTGACCTACAACCTCTTCACCACATTCTCACGTACATATGTCGCAACCTGAACCCAACCTTTACACAGGCAGGTGTGGGGCTTGCAACCTTTCCGGGTGGAGTGAGGTGGGGTGAGGTGTGGTGAGTGGGGAAGGGGGTTTCTCTTTTGCCCAGACAGCAACTACCCCCATCTCCCACCACCAAGCTATTTCACCCCACATCCACCCCCACCCCCCATTTACCCCTCACCCCCCCACCCCCCGACCGGTGGATGCATTAAAGGGACGGCTGATGCGTGTAGCGTTAAAGGGGCAGGCAGAGTGGCTGTCGGGACCCCGTGTCTGGGCCGGGGCCCGGCTCATGAAATATTGAGACTCCGTGTCCCTTCCAGGAGCAGCCTGCCTCATTCTTGGTAGAGGAGAGCCCATTAATATTTCAGGCCGCAATCTCCTGCTTGACAAACTCTTGCACATGATTGGCTAACGTGCTCAGCACCCAGCCTGCACCCCCCCCCCCCACACACACATCTTTCTCTCCCTCCCCCTACACCCTCTTTTGCTGACAGCACCCCCCATCTAACACGCACACATGCACACACACACATACACACGCACGCATGCATATAGGCACACATAAATGTAGGCACGCATCAAACACACACACACACACACACATACACACATATAAGCACAATTGCAAATACATACAGATGCAGACTCTTCTACAGGCACACACACACCCAAACACACACATGCATATACACAAACTGCCACCAACCATTACGTCCTTCTTTTCTCTGCCTTTTCAACCAAATTTCATTTATGGGGAAATTAATTACGCCCGGTGATTTTGGCTGCCCAGACCCCTGCACCTCTCGGCGCTCCGGGCCCCCCTGGGGCCCTGTGTGGCCCCACTGAATGAAGTGGCATGTATTTTTTATGAAGAGCAGGTTATCCTATTTAGTCAGATTAAAACAGCCAGGGAGGGGATGCTTCCAGGGAAACAAGCAAGGCAGAAAATACCACCTCCTCTGTTCCTTTCCATCCACTTTAGTCCTCCATCACTCACTCGCTTTCTCTACCTCCATCTCTCCTTTTTATCTCTGTCTCTGTCTTTCTGCCTCTACTCTTGCTATCCCAACATTCCTTTTTATTCTTTCCTATCATCTCTCTCTGTCTCTAGGTTTTACCATCTCTGCCTGGCTGTCCACCTCAACCTCTAGCTCTCTTCAGAAAATGTGGCATTTTTTTGGGTGGTGTGAGAGAGGGGCAAGTGTGACTAACTACTTTAGAGGGATGGAGTTCAACTGATGATATGTAGTTTTAACCTTTTTCTAAATTAAGATCTCAAAAGCCAAAACATCTAGATTCTTCTCCTCCCTTACGTTCTGGTATTTCTGTTATTTTTCTGTTACTTTTAATGACACACTAAAACCACTAACCTCTGTTGTTCCATTTACCTCCTTTCTTCTCCCCACAATCAACTTGAGGCGGAGAAAACTCCCCACCAATCACATCTCCCATCAACACTTGCTCTACACCACCCATTAGTGAACACAGTAACCAGGAAGTGTTGAGCGCGACCAGAAGCTGTCAAAGGACTGCATTAGTTGCCACAATCCACAGCTGTTCGGGGTCAGTGCGGATTCTTGTGCATCGTTAATGGTATTCATTGTCACTGTTCATTACTGTAATAGGAGAATGTACCCTGCGCAACTTACATGGATAAATAAAGGTTAGGCAGATTTATTATTAATTGATCGTATAAATAATTGACATATAGACAGGGGCAAAGGGCATTAATCTTCATTAGCATCTCTGCTAAGGAGACCAGGTGGACAGCGAGGTTAAGTAGATAATGTAAAGAAAGCACAAAGCATGTGGGATAAAGCTGGATGAATAAATAAATAGGAAATAAAAATAAAACAGCTCACAGGTTGAATGGACGAATGTGGTCACAGTGCTCCAGTGCTGTACATATCCTATCCTAAACCACTTACCATGGTGCTCGTTGATGGGTTACAACATTATGTATTCACATAATTAACATAGTGCTTTATTATTTATCCTTTGGTCTTATGACTTATTAGGGTAATTAGTAGTCGTTAGATAATGGAAAACATAATTGGCAGACATGATTGCGCAGGTTGACACCAAGTAGGGAAATGTGTGATTTGTAGGAGTTAAAATGAAAAACAAGCAATGTGCAGTAAGTTTTATCCACCATACAAATGTGGTGTTCTTGACAGTTTGCTGTTTATCCATAATGTGCAATAAAAATAGCCATATAAATAGTCCATCCGTTTTAAACAGCTAATATATGTTCAAAAAATTGATGCGAGTGAGGCAGGAGAGAGGACCTTCCAGAACAGTGGCATCTCAGCCTCAGTGGGAGCCTGATGAAAGATGCAAGACTTGACATGGCTCCCACATAGGAAGACCCATGGCATGTAAAGATGAGGGGATAGGGACTGTGTATGTGTGTGTGTGTGTGTGTGTGTGTGTGTGTGTGTGTGTTGAGGTTGGGTGGGGGTTGGAGGAAGTTGAACATTCGCCAACTCAGCAGGTCTGAAGTGTGGACTAAAGCATCCAAGAAGAAAAGGAGTCTGTGGAGATGGAGAAGGATGGGTGGGGACAGACGAAGGGGATTGAGAGAGCAGGTTACAAATGTGTATGTTTTTATCGTAGTATATATTTTGCATGTTTCCAATGATTTCTTACTGATGATGGTAACACGATGCTCTGGCTGCTAGGAGTCGACCAATGTGCATATATATTGATATATCGACATCAAATGAAAACATATATAGCCCACAGCCTATAAAATTAAATGAAAGTCACTGACATGTAGCTAAATTAAACCAAAATGTGTGTTTGCATTATAAATTACATTTAGAATGGCAATGCAGTGCAGTCTTCTTGACATGCCTGCATTATATTTCCAAGAAAGGTTGAAGCACCCAACTTAAGAAACTGAGATGGTAATACCAAAGTCCTTTTAGACAAGTCCCTCCACTCGGCGGCCATATTGCAACGCTTTTTGGGCATCTATTTTGGCAGAAATTCACGTGCGCAAGGCTTCACGACACCAATCTTGCTCCAGCGGCGAGATCACAACACATGATTGGCACGATGTCTTCACAACACACCACATTATTGGCTCAGTGTATTCACAACACAGCTCATGATTGGCTCAATGTATTCACATGTCGATGTTTTGCCGCGGAAGGGGTGTGATATGCGTAGATAACTGCCATATTGGCATTACAAACTAATCCCATGCATTTCTATGGAGGATTTTCTGAGTGCTGTGTCTCCTCATTAGAAAGTCTCACCAGGGTCAAACGTGTATCGAGTAATTGTATTCTGTAATCCATAGTAGGAGTATGGAGTAGCAGACCAAGCGTCTTTGTTTCTGCCACATATCTTGAGGTTTGGTGCTAAAAAAACCCTCTTTAAACTAATGTCAATTACAAAATTATTAAGTATAACAATGATTCAAAAGTTGTCTACATGTAAATGTTTTATATATATAAATAAGACTACTGCAAAAAACGATATAAGGAAACCAATACCTACATGTATATAGACCGATAAGAGTCAAAATGGGACAAAACTGGTCGATATATCAACAAAACTGTGACCTCTACTGACAACACATACACACACAGACGCAAGGGGATGTGCACTCAGGTAGGGAAAGAAGAAAAATCATGGGCGGGTAAAACCTTTTGCATCAGGCACAGCGGTGCAGTAAATGTGAACACCACACACACACACACACACACACACACACGCATGCATGCACACACACATACACACACACACTCCCACACACACACACAGGGCAGCAGTGGCACATTTCATAACATCCGTGTTTTAAAGGACAAGGCCGCGGGGAGAGTCAGTGAGCGAGAATCGATGGGAAAGCTGTGTCTCTGTCAGAGAGGTGAAGGCGCTCGCTAAGGGGGCAGAACAAACGCAGCCACTCAGCCAGAAGAGAGCTGACACGCTGCTACTGCTGCCTCCTCCACTGCCCAACACACACACACACACACACACACACACACACACACACACACACACACACACACGGACACACGGACACACACACACACACATACACGGACACACACACACACACATACACTGCTGCCTCCTCCACTGCCCACACACACACACACACACACACACACACACACACACACACACACACACACACACACGGACACACGGATACACGCATACACGCACACACGCACACACGGACACACGGACTCACGGACACGGACGGAAGGACAAACACACACACACACACACATTGACACATACACACTGTATATTTAAGCACACAAAATCACACAAACATGATACGCCATATACACATGCAAACACACTGTCCTTATATAAAAGTCATGTATAAGCATAGTCACTGAAATTGCCATAACTACATAGCCACACCCACAAAGATACGCATTCTTACGTAAACATACATATGATATTTACTGCAGTTATGTTCAGTATTACACACAGAAATGCACACATAAAGGCATTATGTGATCTCTTGGGAAAATCTTAGTGATAAATCCTAAGTTCTGTAACATCATACCCATCATCAATAATAGGCGTGAAGGATCATCTTTCATTATCCATGGACCTTTCAACATAATATTTTCTAGAATTCTTTGAACCTGTGTAGTCAGCATCATTTAAGACAGATAACACCATACAGCTCTCTCTGCCCTCTCTTATACTCTCTTTTTTGTCTTTTTATCTATTTTACACACACACACACACACACACACACACACACACACACACACACACACACACACACACACACACACACACACACAAACAAACCTATTAGCCCAACATTCTGTCCATTTAGAGGGATCTCCTCGTCACTGAAAGGGGGCCTTCCAACAGAACCGAAGCGCACCTGGACACAATGGCCCGCAGGGTCCCTGAAGTCTGTCGGACCTAAATGCCTCCATGTCCAGGATCTCTGTACCAGAATACACCATTAATGGAGCTGGGGTACAGTAGGCTGGTAAATTATGAATGACAGGTCTTGTTTTCTTAGTCCATACCTTCTGTCCACATGAAGTGCTTAGGGATGCTGCAAGAGAAAGGCTGCACTATAGAAGAGCACCATGTACTCACAGTAGGAGGGATGCTTGAAACAGGAGCTGGCATTTCTGACCTCCCACTTCACTCTTAATGTGCTGGCTTAAATTTAGTTTTTTGTGTTTTTGTGTTTGTTTATTTATTTATTTATTTATTTATTTATTTATTTATTTATTTATTTGTTTATTTATTTGTTTATTTATTTATTCCAGAACTGAGATGACATACAGAGGGAAATAGTTTTTGTGTGTTGTGTTTGTGAGGAAGTACATCTGGCAAGCATCTTCAGTCAGAGAGAGGTTAGTCCTGAGCAGAGAGCAGGAAAAGGTAGAGTTCAGCAAGAGTTGTAGTTGTCTCTGATGTTGTGACTTCAAATGAAAAGAATGAAATCACCTAACCACACACATAGCGCCTCAGATTCGGACCATCATGTCAGAAGCATATTGTTCTGATCAGCTCTGAAACATTTTAGTGGCTTAAAAAAGAAGGCTTTTAAACCTATTATGATTTACAATAATCTTTGTGGGAATTCCGACCCATGCCAGCCCCGACCCTGTTCGGACTCACAGCCACGCCAGAGCCATCCCTGTTCTGGGTGGGACTCGAGTGGGTCTGTGGGCCTGCGGCATGATCTGCCCTGCCCTGCCTCTCAGTCCTTGCTCAGATGGAGCCGGCGCCGCGCGAGGCATTAAGCCTCATCACAGGCACTTCAGAGGAGTTTCAATTAACATAATTAGCCCAGGCCAGCGCTGCCTCTTACACACACACACACACACACTCCCAGAAGGCCCTCAGTGCACGAGACAGGAGCACTCCACATGCAAGCAGCAGGGCAAGGCAAAGCGCCCAGAAAGAAAAAAGCCCCCATTTGTTTTAAAAGATAAATGCTACTGTGTAAATATCCTCTCGCCGAGGCCACCAAGGGAATAATCAAGTTTTAATTTCGCTGCTAATTTAATTAGCTGCTGTAGCGCCCCGAACCTCCCTGAAGTGATTCTATTTCGTCTTTTTCATCCAATCCTTTCACTTTTCCTCTTTTCTTCCTCCCACTTAGCACATAAGAAAGGGTGGTAGAGCGCTCGGGTACACAAGGAATTTTCTTGGAAAAGCTGAAGTTCTTCCAGGGTTTTCTTTCCCTCGTTTTCCAGGAATTTTGAGACACATATGGATGAATAGATAGCTATGTTACTGTTGGTGACTTGCTTGGTGACTCCTCCAACCAAACCAGGACACTCCAGCTGCCATGCTTTTTTTCTTTACTCCAAACAATCATGATAAGGGAATTTATACACAGTTACAATTTCCTGGCAATCAGAATACAATAGAATCCGAATCTGTAATGGGATCATGTCTGGTTGCTTTGTTTGGCATGAGGCCTGTAAAGTAACACCCATAAAGCAGTTAATGAGGCAAGGAATGAATACTTAGAGATATGCCCCTGATCCCGTCACATTAGAGCCGGACTCACCCAGCTCCTAGCAGCCTCTCCCATTATGTCCAATCAGGCGAGGGGATCATCAAAACAATGATGAATACCCTCTCATTAGCCTGGGCTGGCAGAACATGAGGCTTCAGCTGGTGGGGGGCCAGGGAGAAGCACGGGGAGGGGGCCGAGGGGCGAGGGGGGGGGGGGGGGGGGGCACTGCTGATGGAATGCAGAAATCAAAGGCTTGTTTGACGGCTGGGGTGTCTGTATATATGTATGCATGCGGTGGGGGATGTGAGAGAGTTTGTGAAATGTAAGTGTTTGTGTGGGTGAGGCAGACAAACGAGGGACATACAGTATGTGCCTTGAGTGTATGTGTTTGGCAGTATTTGTATGTGTGTGTGTGTGTATGTGAGGGAGTGCGCAGAGAATGTAAGGTTTTTCCACACCAAGACAAACCAAGTGTGTGTGTGTGTGTGTGTGTGTGTGTGTGTGTATAGTGTGTGTGTGTGTGTGTGTGTGTGTGTGTGTGTGTGTGTGTGTGTGTGTGTGTGTGTGTGTGAGAGAGAGAGAGAGTGTGTGTATGTGTGGGAGTGTGGGAGTGTGTGTGTGTGTGTGTGTGTGTGTGTGTGTGTGTGTGTGTGTGTGTGTGTGTGTGTGTGTGTGTGTGTGTGTGTGTGTGTGAGAGAGAGAGAGAGTGTGTGTATGTGTGGGAGTGTGGGAGTGTGTGTGTGTGTGTGTGTGTGTGTGTGTGTGTGTGTGTATTTTACAGAGTGTATATATGAGTGTGTATGTGTGTACTGTATGTGTGTGTATTTTACAGAGTGTGTGTGTGTGTGCAGGGGGTAGGGTAGGGAGATGAACACATGCCACTCTGTGTGGTGCTCAGGGGGCCGGGGGCTTCATTAGATCCAGCCAGGAGCTGACCCTGCCTGCTGGGTCGTGCGCGGGAGGTTTGGGAGCGCGAGGGGCGTGCAGGAGGGGGGGCGCCCAGCGCAGCTCACCCGCAGATGAGCGTCTCCCCTGGGCTACCGCCTGCCCCGACCTCCCCACTCCTGTCTGGATGGAGCTGCGGAAAAAATCAACAGCACCATGCCTCCTTTGAAGCCTTTCTCCTCCTCTGTTTTTCCTCTCTCTCTCTCTCTCTCTCCCTCACTTTCTCTCTCCCTCACTTTCTCTCTCCCCCTCTTTCTCCTTCTTTTTCCCTGTTCTTCCTTTCTCTGTGGACCTCATGAATGATGCATATAACACCCACCCCCCACCCCGTCCTCCCACTAAGTCCTCCAGTACACACACACACACACACACACACACACGCACACACAGTTCTTGTTTTTCTCTCCTTTTTTCAGTCGTTCAAAAACAGGATAGGGAGACAGACAACAAAGCTCGAGAGCACCAGTTCACTTCTTCACTTCGACATGTTTGCCATTACAGGGAAATGTCTGACAAATTACTCTCCCCTGCCGTAGAGCTGCGGATTCAAACACAGGGACGAGGATACAGAGACTACAAATATGTCTCTGAAATGTAATAAACAGTTCCTAATGAGCATGAAGCCTCGGCATCAATGAAGTAGGACAACAAATCACCATCTTTAGCAGCAGCAAGGAAAAATGAAAAAAAAAAGAGCGCATAGCAATATGCAGATAAATCAATTAGAAAAAAGGACGAAGTGATGAAAAAAAGCTATGGAGAACAATTACTCTAATGCTATAATTGGAGTGGATATGAGGTGGCTAATTGTCATAATGAAACTGGGTTTTCAACATGAAAGCAAAAGCAAATGTACTGAGATAGGCTCCGCATGAAAGATTTGCTCTCGCAATCTTGGGAGACTTTCAAAGATGATCTTTTATTCTTTCTTTTCAGCGCCTGATTCCGACGCTGGGGTGTCAGCAGAAGAAGACAGCGGAGGAGGAAAAATACACCCCTCTTCCACTTTCCCTCCCTCTCTCCCTCTCTCTCTCTCATTCTGCCTCTCTCCATCCTTCTCTGACTTTGGGTGGCAGATGAG
>NC_055961.1:23242493-23262493 GCF_018492685.1 Alosa sapidissima
AGATTTATTTTGAATCTACATGTTAGAGGTATTTGCATATGTTCCAACCCAATGAATTTATTTGTTTTGCAAAGACATTAAAGCTTTGAAGGAATTACGCCAAATGGAATGTGGCTAAGATGACATCTATAGCTTGTACACAGACACAGGCACACACACACACACACACACACACACACACACACACACACACACACATACCACACATGCATCCAAACACACTGATAGAGTCCCTGGAGTCCTGCTTCTCCCATCATCCCAGATAATGCTCCTCATTCTGGGCCCAAACTCTCTCCCTCCCTCCTCTCTCTCTCTCTCTCTCTCTCTCTCTCTCTCTCTCTCTCTCTCTCTCTCTCCCTCCTTCACCCTCTCTCCCTCTCGCCATCACACATGTTTCTGAGCAGTGAGGAGCATATTATCTGTGGCTGTATTGATTGCTGAGGGATTGAGGTGCTGACCTCTCCTCATTAGCCCTCGATAAAGTCGTAATCCGCCTGTGCAGCAGCCCCGCAGGCACTCACACACACACACACACACACACACACACACACACATATACACTCTCTCTCTCTCTCTCTCTCTCTCTCTCTCTCTCTCTCTCTCTCTCTCTTTCTCTCTCTCTCTCTCTCTTGATTTCATCCATGATGTTTTTCACTATCTTACTGATTTCATTCATGAGGTTGGTGCGCTTACAGGTGAAAATCTTGAGATCAGAGTCCAAGTCTGTTTCTGTCTGTTGTGAGATAATTGGCTACCTGTCTGGTGATGAATGTGTGTGACAGAAACTGTCATAGAATGGACACCATCTTTCCTTTCCTCTCAACATTCCACATAAGCATTTCTCTTACGTAATACATTGTAACATAAACAATCTGTGTGTGTGTGTGTGTGTGTGTGTGTGAGAGAGAGAGAGAGACAGAGAGTGTGTGTGTGTGAGAGTGTGTGTGTTCCTGCTCTGATTCCCTTAATCTGTTTCAGTACCACCAGACTGGCTGCTAATCGATTTTGTTTATTTATGTAGCACTCATCTCTTTGTCAGCTTGCTTATCAGTCTGTCAGTTTGTCCTTCTGTGTACGACTCCTTCAATGTTTACTTAGCTTCAGCTGAGCAGACAGGGGACCCCCCGTCCCTCCTCTTCCTGCTCCTTAAGATGAAGCTCGAAGCCTCAGTATTGATTGAGAGGTTGGGGTCTGTATGGTGGTAGTGGTGATGGTGGTGGTGGTGGTGGGGGTTTCATACAATGCTACTGGGGTCCTGGTACTGTAGGCACCTGCATCTTTCAGCAACGGGGGGGGGGGGGGGATCGATCCTGCACTATCTCTACCTCCCCCTCGCTCTGTCTCTATCTTCTCTCTCTCCCTCCCTCTCTCTCTCTCTCTTTCGGTTTTCTCTCTTTCTGTGTCTTCACCGCCTCTCTCTCATCTGTCTTTCTGTATTTCTCTCTGTATCTCCTCTTCAAAGACACTTTAGTCAGTGTAACAAACAGAGGAGAGAGGAACGTGAGTTGGGTGGATGGCAATGGAAGGAGGTGGAGGGGTGAGTGGAGGAGGAGAAGAGGGTGGAGGTTCTGGTGGGGTGATGGAGCTCTGTGGAGTGAGGTGGGCTTGTGTGATCAGACAGGAACTCTTACCACCCTCCAAGAGAAAACAACACCTATTCCAAGTTAAGTGAGTGCGTATAACCTTTTGATGCATGCTGCAACTGGTTCAGATTCTCAAGCCATACCTCTCACCTATGGGTAAGCATGGACGCATTGCCTAATTAAAATATACCCATAGTTTGAGACACACACTACATTATAATTCAGTACAGTTCACTTTCATTCATTACAGTTATAATTCTCAAGCATGTTCAAATACTGTCATATCAATTCAGTCAACCATTAAAAGTAAAATGGAAAACACATAGCTGTTAGAGAGGGATTAGAAAAATGGTGAAAAATCCACTTCATCATTTAGTCCTGGGGGTTTAGTAGCCTGTGAAGTGATAATCCAAAACGTTTTCTGTTAAATTAGTTTTTTTAGTTTGTCACCGGGTCTTAAGTGGCAAGGTATGACTTCGAGGGCAACAGCTTTTAATGAAGACGGATTCCCATGTTCCAGTGCAACAGCTTAATGAAGACGGATTCCCATGTCCCGCTTCGGTGTAAGGAATGACCATGGGGTCATTCTGATTTTTTTGTGCTCACCAAGTCAGTCTTTAAATCTCCCCTTTGTCCTCCACACATAAAAGTGTCCACAGGGGCCATATTCAAACACTCTTTCTGACCAAAACACACACACACACACACACACACACACACACACACACACACACACACACACTACAGCTAGTGTTGACACCCTGTCCGATAGCTGATTCTGTAGTTGGATGACTGTAGATGCAGAGAGGATAATGGGGTTGGAACGGCTCACTTTATTTCTATTTCTTTCTTTCCTCATTTCAGTCCCCTTTTTCAATGCACCTTCCTCTGTCAATCAGGCACATCCCCTCTCTCTCTCTCTCTCTCTCTCTCTCTCTCTCTCTCTCTCTCCCTCCCTCTCTGGCTGATGCCTTTATCTGTTTGAGAGACAGTCAGGATCAAAAAGCGATGTGTGGGGGCTGGGGACATGCTCAGTAGGCCGCTTGTCATGTCCATTTAACACCCTGCACGCTGTTGGCTGGCGGTGTAATAGCGTTTGAGGTGTGTGCATGTGTGTGTGTCTATTTGGTGTCTGGCGTTTGTATGACTGTGTGTGTGTGTGTGTCTTTCATATATGCCTTTTAATATGACAGATCAGATATGTATCTGTGTGTTTCTATGTGCGCCTTTGAATATGATAAAGCGTATGCTTGTCAATTTCCTGTGCATTTGCATGCATGCTCATGTTTGTGTGTCTGTGTGTGTGTGTGTGTGTGGGCATGTATGTGTGTGTGTGTGTGTGTGTGTTCTTTTCATGTCTCTGTGTGTTGTCACCCCCCTCGAGGTGTGAAATAAAGGAAGCTAAACACACAAAGGAAACGGAGTCAGCCGAGCTTGATGTTGAGGTTAACATGATCTCATTAAAAACAACAGAAAAAACAAACACATATATTAACATCAACACAGCACACAGGGCAGGGCCCACACTCCCCCAGGACTACAACTAAAGATTTCTTAACGCACAACTGTACAGATGTGCAATACTAACGTACATGGGTACATAGATCCATTTCAATACACTATCGCCAAATGATATTCATTGTTTTGTATTACTGGGGTGGTGGGTGGGTGCTGACATTAAGGTGCCACTGTGAGCTTTGGAGTTGTGCCAATGGCACCACGTCAAATTTGTGAGTTTCTGTGTGGATTTGAGCCTATTGATTTGCGTCTATTGAACCTATTGATTTGCGCCTATTGAACCTATTGATAACTGCTGCTCTAAGTCACTCTCGGAGAATCTAATGCAGATCACGAATGATGAACTTTCTATAGACCTCTATCATTTTCCTATGTCTCTCATTACTTCTTCATTTTATTAGGCAGTGCCGTTCACAGGACTGAGCATATGATCTTTTCATGTAATTCACAGAGACAATTATATTTTTGATATCTACCGTCTCCCCCTCTCTCTCCTCCTCCTCACCCCATCTCTCTCTCTCTCTCTCTCTCTCTCTCTCTCTCTCTTCACCCCCTTCAGTTTTTCTGTAATTTGATGCTCCAGCGAGGGAGATTGTTGGCTTTAATACAAATCATGTTTGAATCGTTACTTTAAGACCTTAAGCCCTCTCTTCGCGTCTAGAGACTGACTATAATGAGGCCAGCTGGGATTTCAATCATTTCTACATCTGTTGAAAAATAAGGGGGAAAGAAGAAGAAAGGAAGAAAAAAAGGAGGAAAATCAAATATTTTTCAAGCCCCCTCCTTCATGACCCCCCCCAATCTAAAAAAGGAGGGAGAGAGAGACAGAGAATCTAATTCATTTTGGGGATTAATATTAAAGAAAGCCCTTCTTTATTTTAACTCTGAAGACTTTTGTGCTCTCGAAATTGGCCGGCCTTGAACTCCCCGCGGCATCTCGAGACGTGCCGCTCCCCGAACAATTTCTCCTGCACCGCCTTGCTCCGATTAGAAGCACACCTTGCGCAAGGCGAGAGGTAAATAAATCCCTCTGATGTCCCTCTTTCGCAAACAGCTCTTTATCCCCCACTTCTTTATCATTCACATCCTCTGCTTCTCCAAGGTTCCTCCACCCCTCCCTCTGTACCTGGCTGGGTAAACAGCCAATAAACACTCGTTAGAGCAGCAGGCTGGGGGTGCTGGGAGGGCTCGTTTAGTGTCCACTGTTCACCCTGTTCAGGCTTGATACTGTACGTCTGCAGGTGGGTTTGAGTTGAACATATCAGCCAGTGAAATTTGCCCAGTGGACTCAAGAACTGATTTCAGTTGTTTCATCTGGATGGATTTCTGGACCAATTACTTGTGAAAATCTGTTTTCTGATTTTTATTTGTTTATTAAATTATTTATTTTTAATGAATTTCATTGTTATATTTTGTTTGGCTTACAAACTCAACAAAAGGTGATCATTCCTTCAAACAACACAACTTGTGGTCAAATCAGTGTACATATTCAATCAATCATTAGACAATGGACAACAAAGGGGACAACATAGTTTTCAACATGGGTTCAACTTTAATTTTTGCAATGTCTTTTCCATTTGTTGATGTTTACATAGTTATCGTTTGTGCAAAAAGGCACACAAGCATATCACAGCATTAGTAGTATTCTTTTTTCCAAAGATGTACCTGTCATTGACATGTAAAACCTAAAATAAGCATCTACACCCCTTAGAATTATAAGGTTCTGTCTATGTTCTGATTAGTTCTGAGATATTGAGCTTCAAAGTCTTAGAATTACATAGAGTTATAATCAGAACAAACCTCTTTAGATATAATGTATAAAAATGCATACAACTACAAGAAACACCTCACCTCATCTTCTTAAGGTGTCACAGAATAAGAATATGTCAATAACTCAATTTTGACAAAAATGTCAGATAGAACCTTACAGTTCTAAGGGGATGACCTGACAAATTTGTACATTCAAGTACAACGTACTTGTCAATAAGCACTTGGACTAGTCAGCTGCTTCCTCATTAAATAATCAATACAGTACTTGCATTCAGGGATGGGCAAAAATACATCAAAACATATTTTGAAATAAAATATATCTATCTATCTAGATCTATCTATCTAAAACTCCAATAAGTCTTCATAGAGAATGCCACACATTAGATATTCTAAAACAGTTCAAATGTTCTACCAAAAACAGGCAAACTTATGAGAGTGAGTAAGAAACTGGGATTGAGTGAGTGAGAGAGCATGTGTGTGTGAGTGTGCCCTGTGGCCTGCATTGCAGCGGTCTCTTTAGCTTGAAGCCTTTGAGCACAACCACAAATGTTGTTTTTGACCATCACATATCTCTATTTTAATTTTATTGTTTTTGATTATTATAAATTATTGCATTATGAACAACAGTTTTTTTTTTCATTACTTCATCCAGTTTTCGGACATGGGTCAAGAATGACCAGCATTTATTCCCTATGCTTTTTCACATGGATGTGTACTCCTTTGCTTTATTTATTGGAAATAATCTAAATTAAAAATGTTATCATTGAATATTTTTCACATTCATTCATTAAATATATTTTTCATAAGTAATTACAAACAACAATTCCAACTATTTTTTTATAACTAAATCAAGTTTACAGACATGTCAAATGTGACCCCTGTGTGCACTTCTGATTAGATTAAGTGTTTTAAACAAAATAACAATACATAATGATAGTTGAAATATGTGCATTTGTCACTTTGTGACACATGACATGATGACTGATAATCAAATCAGACTTATATTGGACTATACCATGTGTGTAGATAGTGAACTGTGGTGAATGTGGAATGTGACCAAATAAACTAAAACGGTGGAGTGATGGAGTGGCTTAACACAATGGCTTACAATATTAGATAATATTATATATAAGATATTTGATGAACATAAGCAATATTGAATAATAAAATAAACAACTTAAATATACGAAAGGAACTCACAGTGTGTGATGGTGGTAGTGGCGGCTCTGATCCGAGCACAGACATCGTGGGCAGACCAAAACCATAGTTGCTAACAATGGGAAATTGCATTGCAACAACAAAGTTGCTAACCTAGTTCGCAACTATGGTTTTGGGAAACGCACCCCAGATAGGCACTATAGACATCACAGGCAGATTGTATAGATCCAACAGACATCACGGGCAGACAATATAAGCCCATCATGTCTTATTTTCCCGTTTGTCCACGTCTGTCGTCAGCTCTTCACTCATGCTCTGCATGACCTTGACGGTAAAGTAGTCTCAGATTCACCCAGAATGCATTAGGTCCAGGTTCTGAAGTGGTGTCAGGGGGATCAACCAAACCACAGGTCTTTCTGCTTAGGTCTGTGTGTTATTTGTTTTGAACACGTGATTTGACTGAAGCATCAAAGCATTCGAGAGAAACTGTAACTGCATAGTGAAAGAGGATTGGTTTAATGCTATTGAAGGATCATGCATGTGTATTGAAGCAAGCTGTCTGTGTGTGTCTGTGTGTGTGTGATGATGATGATGATGATGATGATGAGGATGTGTTACAACCTGTTAATAACACCCGGCGCCTTATTGGCCAGTTCCTCTCAGACCTCTGTCGCCTGTATTAACTACACTACTGTCATTCTTTTCTTCCTCTCCCCTGCTTGCCAATCTCTCTCTTCCCCATTTTCGTCTTGTCTCCCTCTTTCCCTCTCTCATCTCACATTACATCACATTACATTACATTACATTACATTACATTACATTACATTTGGCTGACGCTTTTTAGCCAAAGCGACTAACAACATGGTAAACAGTTTAAGTTTTAGAGCAGTTCTCAACAATTTTAGGACAATTTAAAAACATTAGAGTACAGTAAGAATAAGTGCATCAGTGAGTGCTGTTATCACATGTCCTCTTTTCTCTCTCTCTCTGCTCCGCGTTTCCTTCTCTTTCTCTCTCTCGCCTCCCTGTTGTCTCTCTCATCCCCTCTTTACCACCCCTCTCCCTTCTTCCTCTTCCTTTCCCTCTTTCTTTATTCCTCTATCCCTCTCTCCTGTGCTCAACCCCTCCTCCTCCTCCTCCAACCCCATCCCTGCTTGTCTCAGCGAACCGTCACTCTCCTGTGCTGATAGCATACAACCATTTGAGTGACAGCCAGCTTTCCCTAAGCGATCTGTATCGATTTGTGCTTGTCTCTGATAGTGGTTCCCCCCTGTGGCTCTGCCACATACACCCAAGCCTTTGTGACAGGTCTGGAGTCAGTTTCACAGAGCATGATGGCAAGGAAAAGAGAAGCCAAGTCAAAGCTGCACTGGATGCAGCCCTTTGTCCTGGCCAGAGGCATGTAACTAATGAGAAGGAATAGCCTGCAGTGAAGCCTTGAGCAGCAGTCTCCAGAAGCTGATTGAAATATGTTTATGAATGGGCTTCAGAGCCCAGAATAAATCAAGAGCATCTACAGTACAACTTTGCAAATGCAGCCAAAGCTTTTTGGTATGATATTGTAATAAAGTATTGTCACTCAAATGAAACTCAAAGTGATAGAGAAAATGTAACTTCTAGGTAACATGATCCCTTAGCAGGTCAACATCCATACTGGTCAGGTGTAAGGTTTTGTTCATTATAACATCAGAACTTCACTGCCTTAATGATATGAACCATATTCCTTGTCCTTTTTTCATTAATAACACTAATTTCATGACCAACTGATATACTTGCTCTAAGTGAGACTGAGCTGTTTGACGTATGGACTTAAATAGATTATTGGAATGTTAAGTGTGTGCGTATTGACTGTGGAAATGTTTCATGTGAACAAGACTGGATGCAGGCAATGGTAGACTTTGAAAGTGAGATGAAAGAGCAATACCAGCAACGTTCAAACATACCCATACAGGAGCATACATGTCTACATGCCCACTTTCCTAAACACAGACACACACACACACACACACACACACACACACACACACACACACACACACACACACACACACACACGCATGCATGCGCGTATGTACACCTTTTGAAAAACATACTGTACATCTACAAAGACTGCTTTGAATATTTTGTGTTGATCATCTGTATATGCTTCATCATTTTTATCTGCAGACAAAACATTCATCAAGTCACCATTACCAATCTATTGTGTACAGTTCCGTACATGCGTAGTTTGCTCAAGGTTCCCTTTAAGCGTAGAACAAAACAAACCTCATAAGCACCTCGTAAGCTCCATGATCTGAAAATGGGTTGTCTGTTTTGCAAGGTATCATTAAAATTCTTAACTATATCTCACTTAATAACTTAATACTTAAAGTATAAAATGTGACACATTGACAAATTATCAAAAACCTATTAATCAAAAGATTGTAAGCTATTTATGAAAAGATTCTTAATCTTGTTCTGCTCTCCAATCTCTTAAATAAGCGTAACTCTTGCCAAAATGCAACCTAGGGTCTTTTGTGAATGTGAATGTATCCGAGTCATAATTATGTCGGAAGCGCCACTTTTTTGTCGTATTGTCGTTTTCGGGTGAAATGGCTTTTTGAATGGGAGTGCTAGCGGCACTACCACTCACTTGGTTTTTCCACTCGCCGCCATCTTGCCAGTCAAGAAGTGAGTTGACCAAAACCGTTTCTTTTTAATAAACTATGTGTACACAAACAATGTTCTCGATGCTCGAGTTCATGTGTAGAGACCCTAAATACTTTGATCAAAGTTTCTTGTTGTGTCGAGCCTTCTTAGTGTTTTAAAAATAACGATTTTGATGCACTCACATTCAAAAGGCCATTTGACCACCAGGCAAGTTCCACAATAAAGCAACCTGAGCCTTTTGGATCATTTTAAATGACTTTGGATCATTTAAAAAGTTTACTTTTGATTAAAATTGTATAGTGGATAAGGCACCCGTATGCCTATATATGCATTGCATCTAAAAGTAATATTTATATAGTTAGATTTATATATAAATATTTCTTCTAACATTTCCATGACATGTAAAACTCAAGACTTTGCCCACCTTTCATATTAGCACCCTTTTAAATGATCCAAAAAGCTTATATAATTAGAATGAATATCTCTTGTACCTAGTTTAAAAATGAGATTAGAGAGTAAAAGTTTCTTACCCAACCATTATAAAGTTTTGCAGAGAAGAGTCAAACAAGCAGTAACATTTACATTTAAAATTGATATGATTTATTTTGTTCAAATTGCATACAGAAATAATGTCTAAGACAATCATTGTGAGGGTAAAATATAGTCTGATGTGATGCACCAGTATCATGCAGTGCAATTTATATGCAACTTGTCACAACGGAAATTTAACCACAAAAGCACATGTGCACCCACATCCTGCATTTCTCAGTTTTATAGTCATACTTATAACTGTCTGGGATGGTAGAAGAATACTAGTAAATAGTAGTGATTCAACTTCTTTACTCAATTAAAAGTAACAAAGACACTTAAAGTACTGTATAAAAGTAAAAAGTACCCTAGCCTTTTTGAATGACTATTTTACCAGTTGTTTCTGTTAAAGGGATATTCCACCATTTGGAGAATTACACTCATTTTCCACCTCCCCTTGAGTTAAACAATTGATTTTTACCTTTCTCCAGTTCATCCAGCCGTTCTCTGAGTCTGGTGATACCACTTTTAGCTCCAGCCTAGCATAGGTCATTGAATCTGATTAGACAATTAGCTTCTCGCCTGCTAGCATCATGTTTAAAAGTGACTAAGCTTTCCAGTAATTTTCCTATTTAAAACTTGTCTCTTCTCAAGTTAGAAAGTGTAATAAGACCAACAGAAAATTAAACGTGGTGATTTTCTAGGCTGATTTGACATACAATTATACTCTCATTCTAGCGTAATAATCAAGGAACACCATGGGCGCCCGTAGGCTAACTTCCAGCAACAAGGTTGAGCTGCAGCAGACTAATTAGTTAGTGACTGGATTATTACGCCTGAATGAGAGTATAGTTCCATGTCAAATCAGTTAAAAGTGGTATCGCCAAACTCAGAGAACGGCTGGATGAACTGGAGAAAGGTAAAATTGTTTAACTCAAGGGGAGGGGGAAAATGAGTGTAATTCTCCAAATGGTGGAATATCCCTTTAAAAGAAGCAGACTGTAGCCTAAAATGATATTGCAATTTAAAGGGATGGTTCAGAGTAATTTCACCCTAAGGTCCTTTGCACCATGACCTCGAGCCAAACACTCCCCCAGATGTTTTTTTTCCCTTGGTCTAACAGTGGTCGAGTTAGCGCTATCAGCCTAATAGCTTAGTGCAGGCACTAATGGAACCAAAGGTGTATCTCGTAAATTACCCCACTAATAATGAGGCAGTGGAAAGTTGTACTGTAAGTAGCCTATACCAGGAGTTTTTTTTTTAAATAACACTTGTCTGATGGCTTCTACTCTACCGCTTCTGCTGCGTCAACGTTACTTCTGTGATTTGGGAAAAGCCTGTAAAGGTCCTGGCAGAAAGCGATGCATAAGTTTTATAAATGCTTGTATTTTCAGGTCAACACTTAAAACATATTTTAAATACAGTGCAACCGGAAAGTATTGAGACCCTTTCAAGTTTTCCACATTTTGTTATGTTACTTGGTATCATGGTTACCTAGAAGTGAGTGTAGTAAAGGAGTAGCCTATATTAGTTCAGTATGCCTCTTTGTGGAAGAGTGGAATACATTTCAAATGCTTTAATTCTTTCTATTTTTGTTAACTTATCAACCTATCCTTGTGGAATAGTGGAATATTTTTGTTAACTTCTCAGTTTAAGTAAATTAGGCTATTATATAACCTTTTACACATTTGTTGAACCATGGTACTAATAAAAACTACAAGATAGTAAGAACTGAACTGTTACAGTAAACAATGATACCAAGTTGCATGTACTGTAGGTTGATCATGTAGATTACTGCTGTCATATACTAATCTTTCTTACATCTTACATTACATCATATTGTTTACTCTTTTATCCTCTCTACTTGTCCCTCATGGCCTCCTCATCGCTAATTTCGGGCTCATCATCATCAGGACTAGCTGATCTACTGCTCAGAGACTACACATTTTACTGCATATAGCCACACAGATCAAGCTTGGGTTTTGTTATAAATATTTGCATAATATACGCAAAGTCTATGAATCGCAATGTTGGATGATACCAAAAGGCTAATATTTTAATCAATTTAATAAGTTGCTTGCGATATGGTTGACAACGCTAACGTCCAATATTACCCAATAATTACGTTGCTGATCATTGCTGCTATCTCTCTTACCAGTTGCCAGTGCCAAATGTGCCAAAAGTTTGGCACATTTGGCAACATCCTCCTTCAATGTGTTCCTTTCTTTTTTTACCTGGCCTTTTCAGTCCCTCCTGGCCTCTTTATACCATCCATCCTCCGTGACGCTTATCGCTAGTAGGGCCGGCCGGCTATTCGGTAGGCCTCTCTGAGAAAACCTTTTGGAAAAGACAAGCTATATGGACCCAACCAACTCTTTTTGGGAGGGCAGAACTCCCTCACATGGTAGGCTACAACCCATGCAGAGAGTGCGGTGTCATGCATAGATTGCAGAACGTGAGTAGCCTATAGTACTTTAAGAGAAGATAGACTAACGTGACAAATGTCAATATATTTTTCCCTGACCGGCCCAAAAGTTAAGTGGCCCACTGGGAATTCTCCTGATTACCCACCCCGGGCCTGGTAATATCCGAATACAGGTCATTTTGTTGGTTGAACAAATGCAGATAATGATGTTACTGTGCACCTCTAAAAGTTAGCATGCAAAGCAGCTAGCACCGGGCTGGCTCTCTGGTAATAACATTTTGTACCACGTTTGCCATTTTATTAAATACAATGCAAGTCAAATATACAATGCAAGCTCTACTAAATACAATGTGAGTTAAGCAGAGATGCTCATTTGTCATTGTGATTGTCATTCATGGTAGGCATACTCAAGAATGTTGAGTGACTCACAAAACTGCAGCAGCTCTTTTTCAGTAAACAGAGAAATCATCTGTTGACGTAAACAGAACTGAATGGAGAAATTTCACTTTTGAAAATAAATCAATTGTTTAGAAATAATGTAGGCCTACAACTTGATCCACTTTATGATGTGCATCCAAAGACTATGGAAGTGATTAAGCGTGTCAAATTTAGTGAATTTTGCACCTTTACATTACAAGATACTAGTGCAGGCATGTCTTGGGTAAGTGACATATCTATATCAGTTGTAATGTCTCTTAAAAACAGAATTTCATGAAATGTAGCATGCATCTACAGAATGTGGTGAGACTAAGTTCAGGCAATCAAGTCAAGCACTCAATATGGGTTTGGCTTAAAAAGAATGGTGTCCATGTTGGAGGGTTTAGGATGTTGTAAGGCTAGTCTATTTTTCCAAAGGGGTACATGGCATCATGAACCAGGAAAATTGAAATACAAACCTGTCTGCCAAGAACAACTGTGATGGTAATGTTTTGATAATGACCACATTTGCCATGGCTGAATCAGATATGTTAGATACACTTTACAAGAAGAAAATAAATCATAATTGTAGAACATATCTTAAATGCCCTTTAGGATAAAGAATGCTTTCGCTAGGTTTAACTTTGAGCTGATTAGGTAATACAGTATGTGTATTGTAACCAGCTTGTTCCTGTAATTGATTTAGAAAAGCCCTGGACAGTTGGAGGACCCTACAATGATTGAAGCACATTGGCCCCAAGATCTTATGGTAGATTTTGCATTGTGTAACACAAACATTCTGTTCTTTTCCATTTATGTTATATCCAAGGATATATATTGAACCATATACTGTATAATATAATATAATATAATATACTTTATCCTTTATACCAAATTAGTTAATATTAACAGTAAATTATCTTAAATATTGTGCCGCCTGTGTGTCTTGGTGTTAACAGGTGTCAGTGCCATGTGTGGACCAGTCTGAGGCACCTGTTGTATATGAGCATGAAACCTTTCCCTCTCACTAATGGTGATGTGTCTGCCAATGTCAATACACCATTCAAAATCTCACCTCACAGTAGCCACCACCTGTGTATGAGTGCTTGGCCTTTACACTATTCCAATCCTGTGACCGAGGACTGTACCCTTAATGTGGAATGAAGGAATAAGACAAGAGTATGAATAGGATATATTTATATGTGATGTTGTCATGATGACATTCTGTAAGCTTATTTGTATTTTGTCATTTTTGAGATACATTTGCCAGGTTTGAACAACATTTTGGTCATAATTTAAATTATTTTTAGATGTTTTAGATTTTCTAAAACAGTGATTCTCAACTACTCTATTCTATTTGGATTCTATCCAACTGTTCTATTCTATTTCTACTTAATTTTGTCCCGGTGCTAAAGGAGCGATGATCCATTTGGCATCTATGCTGGCCTTACTGTGTATTACTGATGCTCAAGCACCCCAACAAAGAACACACAATACAATTAAACAATTCTGAGTTATCAGGGCACTGGCAAATTATTATTTTATAAACATGTATACATATACAAACACACTGTGCTGTGACAATCTCCAATCGCCTTTAGTAATTGCATCACAAAAGCTGAGGTGTGCCTTGTTGAGGGTATGATTGCACTGCCATCTAGTGGAGTGGATATAAAGTACAGGATGTAGGATTTGGACAGTACAGTATATTGCAAGTAGCACTGAAAGCATTTCTGCCACACTGGACACTCTTGAAAATAGAGCATTAGTACATTATTGATGAGGTGGGTGTTTAGTGAGTGAGGAGGGGAGGCTTTGTGCGTTTGTACTCAGGATGTCTGAGATACAGCTCCACAGATATGATGTGTTTACTGGTGGAACTATACACAAAAATGCACACCACACACACACACACACACACACACACACACACACACACACACTAGACACAAGTCTTCTACTCTCATGTACACCTAGCACATGCTCTTCTTCCAAGCATGCACACACATACTGTACACCCTTAACCAATATAGAGGGCGGGCCTAATTCACAATAAACTGACATGTATGAGTAGCCTACCTAAACATCAATATATACTGTACCTATATTCTCTCTTTGTGTTCTTAAGTGGACACACATCTTGGTAGTATGCATCCTGAACATGTCACCCTATTTTACTGGACTGTGTTTCAGTGCATTTCAAACTATGTTTGCCAATTAGCATTAGGATTTCAAGACTAACTACATTCCGATGCATATTTGTAATAATATTATAAGTAGATCAGTGTTGCATCCAGTCATTATCTTTAGATTTTGCACAGTCTGCATCTCACCAACTGCAATTCAGTATTAAATATGGGACAGGGCATAGGATTATCTCAACTATGCCAAGTTAGTGTGACAGATGCTGATATCTCTGATATAAACTGATGAAATACATATTCCTCATGTCTGATTGTGGGGAAAAGGGTGCAAATGCCCCCACGCTTCCTATATGTAAGGGATAATGTATAGAACGCTGGTCATTATCGAGACAATAAGTCCCGACAGGGCGAACAGGACCCCGACGCGCCAGCTGATCAACCGTCTGCTCTAACTTTTGAATGAAGTTCCATTGCAAGAAGTGACTTGACTACTTGGGAAGTGATATGAAAGATGTGAATGAGAAGTTCAAAACCCATTTTCCTTGACAGAGGACTGTTATACTTGGCAACGGGCTGTTATCAAGAAATATCAGACCTCCGAGCGTTGGGAAGGCTTATTCAAGTGAATGGAGCATTCTGCAGCATTATGAAGAGCCGTGTAATATATCATACCATGGTACCACCACATGAGGGCGACACAATCCACAACTATGACACTAAACCAGGAGTACCTCTACGCCTCTTCAATCCACTGTTGACCACCTCCCTGATGCTATCCATATGCGCATTCAAAAGAGCTGTGATGGATGTGAACATATGCAACTGACTAGAATACATACGGATGCATGACAAACAAACAACAAAGTTTATTTTGACAGAGTGGTTTGCATATTACTGAATACCCACAATTCTGGGAGGCTATCACTATCTATTTCGGTGCATCATTAATCTAACTATGGAAGAGTGATGTTCACACTGATTTCCATATAAGTCATGTGGATTTCTTATTTTATTTGTATTATCCTGTGTATATTGTGTGTGATGTCTTACTGTAAGCTACTGGGACCTTGAATTCCCCCTCTATCTTTCTATCTATCTATCTATCTATCTATCTATCTATCTATCTATCTATCTATCTATCAGTCAAAGTTCTTTGAATTGTTTCATGAGCATTTTAGAAATATGCTAACATGCACATTTGCATGAACGCACATTTTTAAAAATGGATTGGATAAGCCTGGGTTTGAACAATGAAGCTTGAGGTTGAATCATGCATTCTAGTGAATCTTCATGTTGATCAATTCTGAGTCACATGCCTTGTGCAGATCTTCTCATCCCCTCATATGTGCAGGTGCACTGCCAGGCCTATCCCTCGTGCGGAATAGCAGTCTCTCTACCTCACATGAACTTTACACAGACATGAGACACAAAAGAAAAAGGAAAAGCATTCCTAGGCATCCGGAGCTTGTCAAGGCACAGACGGAGCACACTGGTTCTCACAGACCTTCTCTGCTCTCAGTAGAGAAATGCATCATGGGAAACCGAAAAGATAGTGCAGGTTTTTTTTTGTTTGTGTGTGTGGGGGGGTGCTGGTGTTGGGGAGTGCATAGCCTTCCTCAGAGAAAAGCGTGAGATTGGAGTCAGAGGGACATGGAATGGATAAGGAATTTGGGGTCTATAGGGGACAGTCGCTGATGCAGTGTGGTCTGGCTAGCATGCAATGTCTCCTTCCTCTGGGCTATGGCCTTCCCTAAACGATTGACCCCACACCCGGTCTCGCTCTCTCTTGCTCTCTCTTGCTCTCTCTTGCTCTCTCTTGCTCTCTCTGTCTCTCTCTCTCTCTCTCTCTCTCTCTCTCTCGGAGCAGCTGTCGCACAGGGGGCTGCTGTGTGCGTTGTTTCCGGTCCCGAGCACACTGGAGTGTGGGAAAGTTGCAAAGGGAGAGGCCACTGAAGCTCCCATCCTGCTTCCCCAACCACCGGCTAAATATAACAGGGCCTTTTGTTCCCTCTCTCACACACACACACACACACACACACACACACACACACACACACACACACACACACACACACTTTTTCCTGATCAGTCCCAAAAATATGCTCCAGGGGAACGCTGACATCAAACGTGTTCTTTCCGAGTTCCTTCTTCAACAACCCCCCTCCCCCATCCCTCAACCACACACACACATACAAACACACACACACACACACACACACACACACACACCTCCTCCCATGTCTTTCTAGGCTTTGACGGGATGCTGACGCGCTTCCTGAAGCAGGAACAGGCAGGAGAAGGACTCCTACTGACCATAGCAAAGAGCCCAGAGGGGCCACGGTCAGCCAGAGACTCACAAGGGCCTAACCAGGAAATGAAAGATACAGTAGAGAGAAAGAAACTGAAAGAAAAAAAGAATTAGGAGAAGAGAGGAGATGTGAGAGGAAGACTGCACACTCAATGTACAACAGAGAGAGAGAGAAAGTGAAAGGAAAATAATTATGGTAGCAGAGGAGTGAAAATGGGGGGGGGGGGGAATGTGTCTCTATGCGTGAGAAAGAAACTGAACAAGAGGACTATGGAGTGAAGAGAAAGAGAGGAGGGGTGGGAAAGATGAGTAGTTTTCCTCTCTCAAGCTATGGTGATGTTATTTGGTTAAATGTCAAAAAGAGTGCAAATAAACATGACAGACTGAATATAGATGTAATCCTAATTTAAATCATTTGAAGCTCAAAGTTAATAGTACTGACGTGTTTTTAAATCTTCAGGAAAACAGCATTTCCTGCTCTGCCCACAGCCACATACACATGGAACACATACACCACACACACAAACACGTACACACACACACACACACACACACACACACACACACACACACACACACACACACACACACACCGTCACCACCACCACCCCTCCCGTGCACACACACACACACACACACCCACACACACACACACACTCACATGCACACACACAACACACACACAACACACAAACACACACACACACACACACACACACAAACACACACAACACACACACACACACACACACACACACACACACACACACACACACACACACACACACACACACACACACACACACACAGAGACTGAAGCGTTGTTCCTGAGAGGCCCCTAAGTGTTGAGTTTGTCTATCAGCTTATCAGACAGCAGAGTGGGGCACGGCTGCCCACAGTCTGATGAAAGAGGCTGCTGGGGCCCTGGGAGCATGTTTATGTCTGCATCTGTGTGTGTGTGTGTGTCTGTGTGTGTGTGTGTGTGTGTGTGTGTGTATGTGTGTGTGTGTGTGTGTGTGTCTCTATCTGTGTGTGTGTCTGTGTGTGTGTCTGTGTGTGTGTGTGTGTGTGTGTGTGTGTGTGTGTGTGTGTGTTCCTGTCTAAGGTACATGTACATGCTGTCTATCTGCCTATTTTGTCTTAGCCTCTAGCGAAGTCTGCCATCCAGCCTCTTAAGGTCCTAGCAGCCCTGAGTGATGCAGGGCCCTTGGAGGCTCAGGACTCTCATCAGGGGCCCCGGACTCTGGCCTTATCAGCAGGGCCCACCAGAACAGTGGTGTGGAGGGGGCGCATTGGCAGGATTTAGAGGGAACCTCAGACTCAAAGACATACAATATAAACACTCCTGTATTCATATATGAATCTACTGCAAGACAGTATCTGAGATGCAAACCTAAAAACAACTGATAGAGAGAGAGAGAGAGAGAGAGAGACAGAGTGTCAAGCCGGTATATCATCACTGACAAGAGAGGCTCTTTCACTATACCACTGATTTTTTCAGCATTGCCATACATTCCCTCTCTCTCTCCCCATATCTATCTCTTTCTTTCCACACTCAGTCTTTCACCTCCCCCCCCCCCACTCAGAGTGTGTGAGGAGCACATGCACTTAACTTCTCCCCCGACCACCGTCCCTGACACGGAAGAGTGACGGAGATGGAAGGACCTGAATTATTCACACAGATCCTCTCCACGTCTTTCTTTGGCCCCTTTTCCCCTCCTTTCCCCCCTCTCATGACAGTTTGTGAGATTGTTGAACTGTGCTGTGGGCATCCCGCTAACCCCTTTAAGCGTTTCAGGGCCAGGCATCCATGCATGATGTAATTCAAAGTGAGGCCAAAAAGCACAAGCACCAAACACTATGACTATACTAAGTGGTGGTTAAGTTTTTCCCTCTGGCAAAATACTATTTTCACTTGAATTGAAATAATTCCATATATGGAATGATTATGGTATGTGCACATAGGTATAGGTACTTTATTGTCCCCGTAGGAAAACCTATTTTCCAGTGAGTAGAACATCAAATGTGTTTGTTGGTGTGACAATACAAACAGTGTGAACACCTAAGACAATGTGACCATTTAACATACTGTATATGCCCCAGTGTCACAATATGAGTATAGGCTTAAAAATAATGACCTATGGTTGGAAAAAGCAACAATTGAATTAGAACAACTCATGCTGCCAGAAGATGCATAGAGTGCGTAGAGAAGATGCATGGAGTTCAAGCATTGAAGAGTTTGCATGCACATACACATACCTTGTTGATGGAGTAGGTGTCAGGTTTTGTCTTTAAACTGATCAGCTACATCCTGCCTTGCAGTTCACTGCAAATGGCTTGCTACTTCCAATGACTGTGCCAGAAACAAAGGCTCTTGCATTTGTCTTACAACTTAGTAGGGCCCGAGCAGCGCCAATGATTATGGGCCGGGACAGGCTTGCTTACCGAGGTTCTTATTATTATTATTATTCACTATTTTTGGGACATGACAGGTACACACAAATTTGGTAGGTATGTGGGGCTCTTAAAGACAACTTACATTGCATTAGCCACACCCAACAGGAAGTGAGGTAATTGTTGATTTTGTGCTTTGAGGACATGATCAATTTTTACGCACTTTTCCTAGACGATTTATTCGATTCATGTCAATGTTGGTATACATGATCCCAATATGCTCCTGATTCTAAATTGTGAAGCTTTTTTTTATATAATGTTATTTTACTAAATGGTGAAACTATGAATTTTAATACCCTGCCACATAAACAAATAAATGTGTCATAAATTCACCATGCATTGCTTGAAATGTTTTAAATTTCACATGGTAATGATGATATTCATATGTCCAAAATGCATATTTGGCATGGCGCCACCAACCTCCAACAAAAAGAATGGCAATTACACTGATGTCGCATAATCAATTTTAACATACTCCTCCTAGACGGTTTGTCAGATTCATGTGAAATTTGGCAAACATGATGCCAAGATGTTGCTGAGGTTAAACTTTGAGGGTATTTTTGATTTTTATGATTTTAATATCTCACTACCTAAACAGGAAATGTGTCATAAAGTCACAGTGCATTGAATGAATGGTCTAAAACTTCTCAGGTTAATAGATACAGTAGTATGATTATGATGATATCCAGACCCCCACTGGCACGCCTGGCATAGCGCCACCACCTGGCCAAGCAGGAAATGTGCCAGAAATTGGCAATGCCTTAACTGATTGATCTGAAACAAAATATTGGATATCATTATTGTGATGATATTCACATGTGTAATTCACATGCCTAGCATAGCGCCATAGCGCTAGTGTGCTAGACATTAACAGCATCTTGCTTATTTGGTTGGAAACTTTAAAAAATATTGGATATTATTATTATGATGATATTCACATGCCTAATTAATGTGTGTGGTATAGTGCCACCAACTGGCAATAGAAGGATTTTTTTCATTAATTTTGGATATTGATATCAGATTCATTAGATTAATTCAGTTTAGGT
>NC_055961.1:23264993-23267493 GCF_018492685.1 Alosa sapidissima
GTACATCTGGTCCTGAGTGCTCTAACATGCACCACCAACAGGCTTTGTGGTGTGTGGTGACTACTGCCCCCCCCCCCCTCATAGCACAAGATCCTGTGCCCTGCCCATAGGCAGTCCTGATGGGCCCCCATAATAAATATAATAAAATGTTCAAGGGCACTCCTAAAGGAATGATCCGGAGTAAAATACACTTTAGATCGATTTACGGATGATTGGGAGTACATACGTTGAGTAGGAGTCGATTGCCAAGTGTGCTCTGGAAATTCACAATTTCGTCGCCGTTTAAAAATAAAAAAAAAACATAGTCCAGTATTTCTTTTGAAATTGAAATGAAGTTGTATGGACTGGACTATGTTTTTTTTTTTTTTGAAACGGCGACGAAATTGTGAATTTCCAGAGCACACTTGGCAAACGACTCCTACGGACTTTCCCCTAAAGATGGCAGCAAAGATGGCAACATTTCCGGAAAGGTACTGGCTTGATGAAATTCATTCTGGACTCTCTATCCGACCACATAAAGACCTCGGGATACTTCGGTTTGGCTTTAGGGACCCTCTACTCACTACCACGTAAGTGCAATGTTGTTTGGAACTGTAGAAGAGGTATAAAAATAGCGTTTTGTAGCGGCGAAATAATATGCCCTTCTCACTTCCACGCTAACGAGCTTTGACTAAAAACGGTAACATCGAACTTTCTCAAAACACATCCGAATGACATGATTTGGATGTCAACTCAACGTATGTACTCCCAATCATCCGTAAATCGATCTAAAGTGCATTTTACTCCGGATAATTCCTTTAAATTACTACCTGAACTGTGGCACCAAGGATGATGAAATGTGTATGATTTGTTGGTCTCTGTATGCCCAAGACAAATTTCCCTTCTGGGACAATAAAGTTCATCTAATCTAATCTAATATAAATTCTCAAGGGCCCGCATCAACCTAGCCCATAACCACTCATTTGTGATTTTCTCTCCGATTGCGACATATGCTGTCAATCAAAAAGAGTCCAGCCACTATGACGGATCCTCCAATCATCATACAGAAGCTCGGTGTCCAGGCCATCCCACTGCCCCATTCACTCCCAGAGACGCTGGGCTTCCCTGGAAATGACGACTTTGGGGCGTTTGTCCAATAAACATATAGCTTTTCTGCACTGAAATCAGCCCAAGTCCAGTGAAGCTGAGCGTCTATGGGGTTTTTGATGGATCATATCGTCACAGCAATGTATTAGAGGCGGGAAGTCACGATAGATGACCTGCAAAATCTTATTGCTGAACAAACTAACCATGAAGTTGAACATGTTTAAAGCATGTTTTAATTGGAATAGTAGGCTAATGTAATACAGTAATATTTTATGACATTTTCTGTGATATTTTAGAGTGGGCTGAGCTTATTTAAACTTTGTTAGTGATTTCATTCCATTAGTGGTTTCATTTCTATCTCCTGACTGCCTCGGCCACCACCAACTTTCAGCCCTCACAGCACACACATCCACACAGCCCAGAGAGCCAATCCCATCACAGCCCAGAGAGCCAAGAGCCCAGTCCATCACTGGCCATCACAGCCCAGAGAGCTGAGGGCTATTGACTGGGCAGCACGGGGCCTTAGCAGGGCTGCGGTGGCACCGCTGCAGAGATGACAGGGCCATGGATTAGCCTAGCTGATCTATAGAGCATGCTCACTGTGGATCCATGCAGCCATCGACCCACAGGGGGTGGCTCATTTGAACTGGACCACGCATTTAGGACATTTGGAGTAGAGTTACTGTATCAAACCATAGAGGAATAGAAATAGACAAAGAAAAGAGTGCAGCAATGTAAAGAGAGAGAGATAGAGACAGAGACAGAGAGAGAGAGAGAGAGAGAGAGAGAGAGAGAGAGAGAGAGAGAGAGAGAGAGAGAGAGAGTTTGATGGAATTGGACAGAGGAGCCTCTGGGCTTCAAGCCAAGGTCAGACATAAAAATGCTGCATATATTCACTCATCAACGGAAGTTGGTATTTTATAAGGTTATGGTTTCTGTTAAGGTTATTCAATTTCACAAGTATGAATCAGGAGGGGAGAGTTTAATGTAAATGTGTGTGTGTGTGGCTGTGGAAGAGAGAGAGAGAGAGAGAGAGAGAGAGGGGTGGAACTGAGACTGGGAAAGACAGAGATAAACTGACAGAACAGAGAGAGTGAGAGAGATGGAAAAGGAGTGAGAGATCAGGGAGAGGAGAGGGAGAAAGGGAGCAAAAGAGACTAAGAGGAAGAGCTGAGTGAAAAGTCAGATAGAAAGGGATAGAGAGAGAACAGAGGAGTTGGAGAGTCCTTCGGAATTCCTGTTAAAGTGGAAGCTCATCAGACTAGGAGCGGAAGTGGGTTAAATCTTTCTCCAGGAGCCATGTGTGTGTGTGTGTGTGTGCGTGTGTGCGTGTGTGTGTGTGTGTGTGCGTGTGTGCGTGTGTGTGTGTATGTGTATGTGTGTGTGTGTGTGTGTGTGCGTGTGTGTGTGTGTG
>NC_055961.1:23272493-23274993 GCF_018492685.1 Alosa sapidissima
AAGTAATAATAAGTAATAACAGCAATAATAATAATAGCATGTACTATTATTAATAATACAAAACCAATAGAATAAAAATACAATACAAATACCATCCTATGTGCATACAAAAATATAGCAAAGGAACTCTAACAAAGAGAATAGTGTGCATACTTATAGGTGAATGCGCACATTCTTGACACTGCATGTTATCTTTGTTCATGTTCCAATTTCTTCTGTTCTCTTCATTTTTTTTTTAGGGGGGGTGGGGGCGGGGGGGATGCCAGAGCATATGACAGAAGAGTCCTCAATAGCTTGTTCCCTTGATCTCCTGCTGCTTCCAATTCGGGTCACATGCTCTGCTCCCTGTTTCCAGTGCAAATGCTACTTCCTCTTCAGGGTGACACTTCAGTCAGCCTCTCCAAGCCCTCACTTTCAGCCAATCAGAGAAGATGTGAGTCTGGGGGTGTATGTCATTAATACTGTCCATCCCCTGACAGGCTACTGTCACTTTATTCCTGCCTTTTACAGAAAGCACAGGAACTACCTTCAACGAGAACAACAGCTTATGCAGTACTGTGTTGCACAAAAAGTGAAACACACACACTCTCTCTCTCTCTCTCTCTCTCTCTCTCTCTCTCTCTCTCTCTCTCTCTCTCTCTCTCTCTCTCTCTCTCTCTCTCACACACACACACACACACACACACACACACACAAACACAAAAAACACACTCTGTGGGCCTCTTACTCGTCAGGAACACACCATCTTGTTGTGGTGTCCTCTCTCAGTTCCTATGTTGGGAATGTATAGTTAGTGCTACAGCAGCAGCAGCATAGCTTACAGTTTGGTCCCGTGTCTTGGAGGAGGAGAGGACAGACAGGTGGTCATGTGACACTGGACCATATGAGAGAGGGATGGACGGGACCAGACGGGATGGGAGGATGAGCGAAGAGAATAGTGCTCAGAGGAGGGTGTGTGTGTGTGTGTGTGGGGGGGGGGGGGGGGGGGGCTGAACGGATGCTATCTTCTGAAGCAGAGGCTTCTCCAAAAAAGAAAAGAAAATGAAATAATAAAAAGAGCAGATCAAGAGGAGGCTTCTGTTGATGAACACGCATACACAGGCCTGAGACAGACGGTGCAGTGTGTATACACACACATTTACACACACATACACTCGCACACACACAGAGAGACAGATACAGCCATAGATACACACACACACATACAGTACATACAATACTATACCCTCTTTCATTCATTCTCGCACTTTCTCTCTGTCTTTCACTGGTCCTAATGGAAGCACATGTGAACTCCGCTGTCTCAACATGTTTTTGAGCTCATCAGATTGGGTCTCATCTTCACTTCCAACACTCCTCATTACGTGGTCTCTTATTTGGTATCAAAATTTCTTTCACCCGTCAAGTGTTTTTTTTTTTTTATCTTTCTCTGTCGAGTTTGTATTTTCCCCTGGAGTTATGATCCCTTAAGGGGCATAATGCCAGCCAGCACACACAGTTTGTAGTTTTGTAGGCTTTACAGGGAGAGTTTTGTGTGTGTGGCCATCCAACTGAGTCCCAACAAAGCACCATATCTTTCCGAGGCCAGAATGTTTATTCTGACTCATCCACCCAGACTGCAGATTTTTGCCCTTTGTTCTGATGAACCAGCTCACCCGAAACCATTTTTGCTCAAGAACTGCATCAAATAAATAATAGGAAATAAATAGATTAAGTCCAGCAAAACAAAACAGAACAAAATGAAAACCAATAAAAAAAGAGGGTAGCATCAATCCGGTGCTTCAGCTTCATACTGTAGTGGCATAGCCCACGAGTTGGAAGAGGGTGACAGTCTGTCAAGAGAGTGGGGCAGGGCAGGAGGTCTAGAGAGGTTTGGTCAGCTCACCCTCCCCGACCAAGTCTGGAAGGGACAAGGTAACCATGACGACATCAGTAGCGGCATATAGGGGCACTCAGGGAGATGTTGTTCCTTTCGATCATCTTCGTCATACTGGCTTTTCCAGGGACTTTTGGAACGACGGCGGCTGATTGGTGGCGGCGGCCGCGGCTGACGAGATCTTGCGACAGACGGTGTTGGTGTTCCGGCAGCGGCAGCCAGGCCGAGTGGCGCGGTCATAGCCGCGCTGGCACAGGGCAAGGCACAGCTTGGCGGGCGGGTAGCAGCAGAGGCAGGGCAGGAAGGGCACGAGTAGCGCCATGGTGCCCCAGCGGGCACAGGCACGCGCCGGCGTGCAGGCGCAGGGCCGGTCAGCGCAGTTGTCCTCGTCGTCCTCGGCCGAGCAGTGGTAGAAGAGGCCCTTAACACAGCACAGGCACGTGCCGTACTCCACCGCGCTCTCGGCCGAGCACAGGCAGCGCTGGCCGCAGGCCCAGCACGAGGGCAGCACGCGTGGCGCCACACACTCGCCACACTTGCACCGGCCGCATCGCTCGCAGATGAAGAGGTGCAGGCCCAGGTGGTCCTCGCCGGACAGGCCGCCGCCCTTGCCCAGTGCCTCTGACG
>NC_055961.1:23279993-23364993 GCF_018492685.1 Alosa sapidissima
GCGTCCCGAGGCTCCATGCGCCAGTTACCTTGCACACATCCTTGGCCAGAGTAACCCAACCCAGAGCAGGGACAGGATGAGGGCCGCATATTATTCATAACAATCGCCACACACTACTGGCTCGGAGAAATTCAACACCGTGCCCCAGGAGCAAGTGAGAGGAAAGCAGAGAGGAAAGAGGGAGAGAGAGAGAGAGAGAAAAAGAGAGAGAGAGAGAGAGAGAGAGAGAGAGAGAGAGAGAGATAAAGAGAAATTAGGAGATAAGACTGGGGTGCATTTGTTCTTTCAACCATGAACAGGTCTGTAGCCATGTCTGAGGGATGATGCTTTAGTTGTGAAGCCTGTGTTTGTGGATGACTTCCCCCATCACTCACTGCAGTCAGCTGGGTAACAGCAGCACTAAAGGAGGGTAGCTTGGTAACTCTCGAGTAGCACTGACCTGGCCAAATGGAGGTCAATCTCCACCACCTCCACTTATCGGCAGGGGCAGGCTCCGTGTGTGTGTGTGTATTTGTGTGTGTGAGAATGTGTGTGTAGGTGGGGTGGAGGGGTGTTCATTGACCAGCGAAGGGTAGTGGGAGTTACAATGACATCATGATAGCCGGCTATTTTAAAACTGCCTGCCCTCTCTGCCTCCTCCTCCTCCTCCTCCTCCTGAGCTATGCAGAGGCACTGACCCCTAGCTTCTTCTTCCTCTGCCTGTGACGTCATCACTGATGCCCATTCAGAGATCCTCCTTCAGCGCCATCCGGAGTTCAGAGTCAGACTTCCTGAAGGAGCACTGTCACGATTGTATCGCCATTTTCCCCAGAGCATCTTTAGTCTCCATTCACACTCTGGCTCAGCCTTCCCCTCAGCTTCCCCTCATGTCCTACACCTCTTCTATAAACCCATCCCTTCCTCTTAATCATTCAATACATAAATACATAACATTTTGAATTGAATTGTATGCTTATTTGCTTGAAATACAGTTTACTATACACTATTTTGACACATAGAGAAACACACACATTAAAAAAGTACATTTGAACATTCTTCCTTGTGAACAGAAAAAGATGGGGCTGGCTGGGACTGATTGGCGCTCATTGGTCCGGTTTTGATTAGCTCCTAGCGGGAGGTGGTGAGGGATGGGGAGGGTGGGGAGGGAAGGGAAGCCCGGTCCCTGGCCCTGCACGCTGGTGTCGGGGGGGGGGGGCCCCATTGCAATCAGGCTAATGGACCTCCTGGGGGCTCCTGGGGCTCGTGGGCCCCTGGCTGGGCTGAGCCCCCACCAGCGCAGCTTCCACCTGGGCAGGGCCCACTGAGCTGATGGGCAGTAGGACCCAGGGTCAGACCCTGGTGTCCCTACCACCCCCCTTGGGACTGCAGCGGGATTGAATGACAATAAACTGTATGAGATTCCGGATGTACCCGAATCTGACCCCCCAGGAAGGACTGAAATAGACACTGCAGACCAGCAAGTCCGGGCAAAAGAGGAGGAAGTGAGAGAGAGAGAGAGAGAGAGAGAGAGAGATGGGGGCAGGGAGGAGAGAAGAGAAAAGTGAAGAAAGGAACAGAGCACTGAGTCATAGAGAGAAAGATAGGAGGAATGTGACAGTGACTGAGGAAAGTATAAAAGAGAGGATAGCTAGGATAGCGATAAGTTGAAAAACAACACAGCCTCGGCTCAAATGCTGCTGTCTAAATATCAAATTTCAAATATCAAGTTACACATCAACATTTCAAAAAGTAAAAAGGAACTTGTGAACTTGAAACAGTGATCTATCAGAATGCACAGTGGGTGTTAAACATGCCTACATGTATACATTTTTTTCTCTCAGTCTCAGCCCTCCTCAGGAGAACATCTCTAGTTGCCAGTCTCTATTCCAGAATCCAATGCCACCAACTTTTCACTTTTCAACTGTCAACGCACAGAGAAAATCTATTGCATTATTTTGATATGATTCACAAGTCATACAGAATCCAGAGCATCACTTCAAATTAATTCATACAGATTCCGCTGTATCATTTGATTTAGAAGTCATACTGAATCTGGTAATCATACAGCCTATAATCCCCCAGCAAACACACTCTTTCCCTGTCGTTCCATCTCTCCCATCAGGCCTATGATCTGTCTGGCTGTCAGCGAGTGCGGGGATGTATCGACGCTTCCCGACCTTGGCTGCGATCAATGCCCATCCATGTGTCCCCTCGCCCCCATCCCCTTCCCAACCCGTCCCACCCGAGCACAGTTCCTAACCCAGGCCAGTCCCCACCCCAGCACAATACCTAACCCAGGCCAGTGCCAAGCCCAGCACAGCCAGAGCCCTGATGCTCCACCACTGGCTGCCCATTGAGCGCCGAACAGAGAGACAGAGACAGAGAGACAGAGAGAGAGAGAGAGAGAGAGAGGGAGAACGACACACAGAGAGAACAGCTGAGTACACACACATCCACAAGCACACCAAGAAAGGAGGCCAAAAACATACATGAGAAGGAGGAAGTAAAAACTGAACGAACTGGATAACATGGAGGATGCGTGAGAGAGAGAGAGAAAAAGAGACATGAGTGAGGGATGAAGAAAAAGAGAGATAAAGTACACTCAATACCTATCTTTTCCCCCTAATGTTCCAATTGCAATGGCAGGATTTTCTTGAGTACTCCAACCTAATTAAGCAACTCAGCACTGAGTTTGCAAAGCACAAAGTTTTACCACACCAGCCATCTGAGGAACTGATCTGGCCCTGGTGCAGTTCTCATCTGGCACTGAAGCAGTATGAAACTCACCCAAACCAGCCCAGAACTGTTCTAGTGTCAGCCAGTCAACCTACTGGGCCTGTTACTCACCTCTGAAAGGGGGGAGATCCATAATGTAGCCTGACAGTGAGTTTGGATGCAGTGGAGAGGGTCGGTCAGGGGGTCGATCAGGCTTGTTCAGATCAGGAAGAGCGCAAGTCTTTCTGCTGTCACCTCGGGTCACCCTGGAACCACTTTCCTCAAGCAGAACCAGGACCAGGCTCTTCTAGAAGATTAGCCAGTCCGGTTCCGTGGGCTTGTCATGCCCCGTGCAATGCGCCCCAGCATGCGGCGGTGACAGGTCTTTGGTCAGAGTTTAGTCAAGCCAGTGTCCGAGTTCTGGTTCACACACTAGTTTGCAAAAAATTACACAAATGGAAGAGGACTGAAAAAAAGAGCCTCACTTGAAATATTCCAACAGAGATAAGAAGAGTTTCCACGCTCTTTGGAGAGAAGAAGAGAGGTATAAAAAAAACAGCAAAAGAGGCAAAGGTTGGAGAACAGTTTCCTCACGAGCTGTCGAGAGATCTTTTTATAGGTCTGTAGTTTGTCTCTTTTCCCTCCTCTCTCGTTCTCTGTGTCAGTCTCTCGTTCTCTCTTGCTTTGAGTCCAAAGTGTGAGTCCTGGATTGTCTCACTCACACTCCCTTGTGCTCTCTCTCTCTCTCTCTCTCTCTCTCTGATCAGTCTTTCCTGCCTCATCCACTCATGCTCGAAGAGCTGAGTGAGTGTGTGTCTGTATGTGTGTGAGAGAGAGAGAGTGAGTGCCTACGCGCATGTGAGAGACACAGAGGGAGCGAGAGAGAAAGAGGGAGAAGGAGAGAGACAGGGGGGTGGAAGAGGGAGGAGGGACAGACTGAAGGGGGAGTGTGTGTGTGTGTGTGTGTGTGTGTGTGTGTGTGTGTGTGTGTGCTGAGGGGGTCCAGTGTTGTGAATGGTAGAGAGGAGGATGGGCTGCTGGAGGGAGTTAATGGCTAAGTGGCACCATCAGGACTGAAACTGAATCTGCGCTCTCTCTCTCTCTCTCTCTCTCTCTTCCTCTCTTTCTCTCTCTCTCTCTTGCTCACTTGTTCGGCTGTGCTCCATATGACACCCAGGGCTGAGCCTGGAGAGTGGGAGTCTGTGTGTGTGTGTGTGTGTGTGTGTGTGTGTGTGTGTGTGTGTAAGAAACAGAAAGGAAGACAGACAAAAACATAGAGGGCAGAGAGAGAGAGGGAGAGAGAGAGTGAGAAAGAGAGAGAGAGAGAGAGAGACAGAGAGAGAGACAGAGAGAGATAGGAAATGAGATATGGATGATGAGGGAGCCCCAAGTCAGGTCCCAAACACTCTCAAGAGGCAGAGAGGGAAGGAACCATGTCCTGGCCATGGAGTGTGTTTGTGCATGTGTGTGTGTGTGTGTGTGTGTGTGTGTGTCTGTGAGTGTGTGTGTTTGTGTAAGCATGTGTGTGAGCATGTGTGTGTACGTGTGTGTGTGTGTGTGTGTGCAAGCATGTGCGTTAGGGGGCATTCAGAGACACAGAGAAGAGAAAAGTGCACGAGTCACAGGAAGGTCTGACTTGAAGAGGAAGTGACATGTCAGACGGGACATGGAATGGCCTTGGTAGGGCAATGGCGCAACTGGGAAGGTGTTGCCATGCGTATTCATGCCCAAGCAGACCAAACAAATACAACGCTTGTTGTCAACGTAAAATCTGATCCTGTACTTTAAGGTCACCCTGGTGAATAGTAACCCTACTAAGTGTATTTATGTAACACCTTAGAAGATATACTCTGCATTATTACTTATTTATCTTTAGTGACTTCACCGCGGGCCAACAAAGAGCTCGCTCGTTTGTTCAGAGTAGTGCGAAGCTTCTCCAGGAATTGGGTCGTGCTGGGAGTTAAAATTTCATTCAGGTAAGGTAAGGGCTGAACACCTGACCCAACCCCCCACACACGAGGGTTCTCACAGAAATGGTATCCCACAAGCCCCCACAGCCCCACTGACCTCAGGGAAGTCTCCTGTCCGTGTTTGGAGTGAATTATTCAGGTAGGGTGGCTTAGAGGTCTTGATCCCCCTATAAGTCTGTTTTGGCTTGGTCTGCTGTTGAGCTTCCTTGCTAAAAGGTGTAATATTGCAAAAAGAATTAAAAGAAGAAGTGTGAGATTCAGTTAAGTGTCTATCATAACATTCTGTCATTGGATAATAAATTAAAAGGGGGAACAAAAACACATCACATTACTGCACAGACAATATTGAGAACACAAACACATGGACTATGCATGTGTGCAAATACATAGCTTATAAATCAGTACCGGTAGAACATTCACAAGAACTTTATTGAAGGATAAACTTTAGTGGGCTGCTTTTAAGCAAAAGAAAGGAAGTCTCTTAAGTTATGAAATATTTTCACTGTTGTTCATAAAAAACAGATCAAAGACATGTACTTACATAAACATAGATACTTTCAGAATGCTTTATTATGCACACTAACACTGGTGTGCACACACACACATCCACACACACACTGCAGGTTGTGTGTAAGGTAGCCCCAGTGAGGAGCTACAGAGTCTGTATAAGAGTATGTTAGGTTAGGTTGAGGTGATGATGTGCTGTGTGCATTTGTGAGTCTAGTCAATCAGTGTGTATGTATTTGGTGTGTGCATGCATGAGTGTGTTGTGTGTGCAGGTTAGATATTGGTGTGTACATGAGTTGACTTGAGAGTTTGGTGTGTGTGTGTGATGCATATGTGTTGATGTCTGATGAAGGGCTAGGGCCCGAAACGTTACACATGTGGTGATATACCAGGTGTGCGGACTCATCGTTCCTTTTAGATGCGTATGTGTCTAATGACTCAGGAAGTGAGGGCCTTCCGGCTAAAGAAAGTACCTGGGATGTGTGTGTGTGTGTGTGTGTGTGTGTGTGTGTGTGTGTTGCATCAGATGTTTTCTGCAGCTCTGCTCCACAGACTAGAACTGAGAACGAGAAAACTGCCCTCTGCCCTCTGTGTTCCAGCTCTGTGTTCCAGTTCTGGGTTCTGCTCTGGCGCATACTCACTTGACTGACAGGCGATCAGGGCCAGAACTTTAACTGAGTCAACTGAGTTTTGAGTCATCTGTTTTGGGTGATTCACTTATACCCTTGCCTGGGTGTGGAAGCTTTTTACTGAATGGAGGCATACAGGGACACAATTATCTGCATTTGTATCTGTTCAACCAACATAATGATCTGTCTCTGTATCTGTATTTAGGCCAGACGTGGGTGTGGTTTATACCGGAATTCACATTAAATCCGGGAAATGTATTTTCCAATATAATATTGGCCTAATTCTGAAATATTATTTCCAAATGTATATGCAGGATTTTGGTGTAACTGTCTTTCTTTAACTTTACAAGATCAGAAAAGAGGTCTGCAGTCCTGACTGCTCCTGGTATTTTTTAGCTAAATATGTTTTATGTGCTGTCTGGACCACATCAATACATTGCTTTTATGTGGGGGACATTGAATTATCAGAAAATAATCATCAAATTATTTGAATTGCTACTTCTACTACAACAGTAAAGTCCATTGCTAGCTTCACAAATCTGTGCTGCTTTTTAACTAGCTACAACTACTTAGGGGCGCTGGTAGTATAGTGGTGAAAGAGCTGGGCTAGCATGCAGAAGCCAGAAAAGTTCAGGCACTTAACCCCGAGTTGTTCCAAGGACAGTGGCCCTTGTAATATAATTGAGATATGTAAGTCACTTTGGATAAAAGCGTCTGCTAAATGAATAAATGTAAATGTACTTTTCGATATTAAATGCATGCGTAAATTTAATCCAGTACCATGAAAATGGATTCAGGCTCTGTTGACATCTACACCAAAACAGTAATTTTTTCACATTTTGTTGGTAGCCTACTAATAGGCGGTTTTTTAATCTTTTAAACAAAAATGTCTACAAATAGAACCTTGGAATGACTATGAAATACTTGGTAGGGTTTTAGTGTATGCCAATTAAGCAATTCACTATAAACCACTAAAATACATACTGACTGAAATACAAGATAGAAGATTATTTCTACTTTTTTCTTTAAAAAAAAAAGTTGCTAACACCTGTTCATGATGCCTCGGAGTCCTCAATGCCAGAGTTTCCGTGAGTGCTAGCCACACCAGTCAGCTCTCAGCTTGTTGCTCCTTGTGCACTGACTCTAATGTACTTTAGTGTTGTTTTAATTATGTTTTAAGTTAGTGTTAGTGGAACCTATATTGTGTTTGACTGCATGGCCACCCCCAGGCTCAAACTTTCAGCACCTTTCACTAGGAGGTGGGCATAGTAGCAAGGAGGTTAAACACCCCATGTATGTTAGCATCTATCGCTAGTGCTGTGTTTACTCACTTCACATCTATACTGCTGGCTATTATTACATTAGTTAACATTAAAGGTTGTATCAGCGACTGCGGGGTAATGTCACTTCTGTTCAAACAAAACAGAGAGCTAGCCCGCATACTAAAGGTGACATACTTTCATTCTAACATTAACATACTAAAGTGCATTTCATTTCATGTCATAGTGGACATCTGGGCAAGACAAAGGCATTTTTACATTATGTCAAAACAGATGTTTATAATTAAGTATTTTTTTTTTTAACCAAAAATAACTCCACATAGGACCTTTAAAGGGTTGCAAAGAGAATGGTCATTTTTCTCTTATGGCAGACCACAATTATATGAATCACAATGGCTGACACACAGACATATCAATCATTGAACTGACTTTGAATAATAACGAGGTAGAAGTAACACATTTTTCCATTGCAGATTTCCAGAATAATACATTCAAATTCAGGTACATCTACCATATTGTAGACCACAAGCCTACTGTATGCTACAATTTTCCACTATTTTTAACACCATAAGAAAAATTGAGCATGGCTACTACTGAGCATAATGCTACAACATTTTGCTATTACAGTATATTAACTATCATGCATTATAGCCACTAAACAATCCAGTCGGAATATAAGTACATGAACTGTATGTCTCTGGTTGGTGGGGAGGATTTGAGTGTGTGTGTGTGCACTGTATGTTTGATGCCAGGATTGATTGATTGACTGGCTAACTCTTGCCCAGGGCATTGTGACTGATTCAGCCCACAATGGGTTGAGGGAGAGAGTGAAAGAGGGAGGAAGGGAGGGAGAGAAAGAGAGAGAAAGAGAGAGAGAAGCTGTTCCAGGCTATGTCACGATCAATGTTAAATGGCCTGGTTAATGATTAGCACACAGCTGACAAAGTCATTCATTTCTGCCGGCATTCTGCTATACCCACCAATATACAGTCTACATGTACATTTACGTGTCTGTGTGTGTGTGTGGTTGTGTACACTATGTGTGCATGTCTAGGGGTCAAAATACCCCCAAATATTACTTAATTGTCCTGTAATGTTGTGTATCCTGGTCACCAGCTGGTGTTGTGTAGAGACTGATCGCAACAACCCTATTCTATAGTCAGGCTTTGGCCACACCGTATATAAGCAGTCACAACAATAAGGCACCTTGTGTTTGAGTTTGTGTGTGTGTGTAAGAGAGAGAGAAACAGATAGATGGAGAGAGGGATAGGAAGAGAGAAAGATAGAGGAAAGTGAGGAGAGAAACAGAGCCTATCCTGCTCTCGGCCTGAGTTCCGCTGCTTGAGTGGTTGGCTATCAGGTTACATAACGCGCTGAAGTCACCCCACATCCTCACTGCACACTCGCTGACATCAAAACACAGCAGAGTACCAACATGGCTTCGGACTACAATATACAACACAATTTCACAGCTGCTTTATTAGCATGATTATTTAGTTTTACCAAAGCTAGCATTTAAAAACAACTATCATTAAAGTCACATTACAGCAATAAATGTAAATACCTATCTGTGTGAATGCCATACTCAACACAAAACATTACACTTACTTTTGACGGTTGTTTATTAATAAACAATTTTGTTTATTAACAACATTTGACTGCAGTTTAACTTCTCCCTACACTATGGCTACAATACTAATTTAATGATCACGTTGTGATCACACCATGGTTATGACCATGGGTACTTTACTCTAATTTACACGTTAACTGTAATTTAACACTTCCTAGCTGTACTAAGGCTAATCGTTTCTACAGTTTAGCACTGACCTAATTTCTGTTGCATTCATAAAGGACTTAACCCCAACGTGCTCCATAAAGGGCCTATCAGTGTGGCCACACTGCACCATCATGGCTTAGTATGCCAGGGGAAGTGTGCGATTTGGGATATTAACTAACATCCTACCCATAAAAACACCACTGTAGCAATATTTGCCACCATTCATCACCGGCTGTCAGAGACAGCCCAAACAGCTTACTTTAACACTTCACACCTGCTGTGCTCGCTGTGCTAACAGAAATCTCACTCCCACTCCACTCCAGGCAGGGAGTCAGTTCAACGCTCCAAAACAAGTGCTGAAATCGGCCTTCATCTGCAACACCCAGAGCCAGCCAGCTAATGAACAGCAACATCTGCATCTAATTAGAGTTAACACCAGTACCCTTCCTCTCCCCATCCACCCCTTCCTCTCTGCCTCTCTTTCACCTTCTATCTACTATACTGTACTGTACTGTACTGTCCCATTGCTCACATTTGCTCCACTTTTTGATTCTATATTATGTATCTTGAATGATCAAATACAGTGAGAGAGAGAGAGAGAGAGAGAGAGAGAAAGAGAAAGAGAGTTAGGTTGATACTCTCTCACCCTCTTTTTCTCACACATGCACACACACAAACACACATAAAATGCACATAGCGAGCGCATCACACAAGACAGGCCTGGCCAGCCCTGAGCCCCGGCCTCTCTCTCTGCTGGCCACCCCAGGAGTAATTGTTCCTGATCTTCCAGCGGAGGTTCCGTGGTCCATTAGCTGACCAGGGCCCTCGTTGATTGGCTCTGGCCGGGCCTCGAAAATAGCCGACCTGGCTGCCTGCCAAGCGCTCATTTCCTGTCCGTCTGAGTGCCTCCAGTCGCTCCGGATGGAAATGTATTTCCTGACTCTGTATAAAAATTTTATTAATGGCAAAGGAGTGCATCAGTGAAGAGAAGGCCCCCGTCAAGCAAGCACCTCTCTGCAGAAGAGAGGGAGAGAGAGAGAGAAAGAGAGAAAGTGAGGGGGAAAGAGAAGGAGTGAGGGAGAAAGAGATGGGAATGGTGAAGAGAGAAAGAGGAGTAATGATGGATGGGTAAGGGGACAGAAAGAACCATGTCTTACTGAGTCACTGAAACACAGAACAAGACAAGGAGATAGAGATAGATAGATACTGTAGATAGATAGATAGATAGATAGATAGATAGATAGATAGATAGATAGTAAGGGAAATTGGGTTCAATTGTTAAATGTTAAAAAGAAGGTGTGGTTAGATACATTTCTTATAATTATGATTAATAGTCAAGCAGAGAGAAACAGGGCAGGAGCGTTTCAAGGCACTTTAGGGGCCCCTGGCAAGAAGGGACCTGGAAGGCCCAACATCGAGCCACATCATCACATTCAACCACATCTTCCAGAACCATATCGACACATCATTACAATCTCCAAATATTTATTATTAATAATTAGAAAGTACCTGTCTAATGTTTTCTTTACTCCTACTCTTGCCTTCACTTTCTTTTCTCAGTCGCTGAAGCATAGGTGGGCTTCAAGATTCAGATCAGATCAGATCAGATCATACAGTTGTCGTTGCAGTGGATTACTGTAAGTACATAATCAGACGTTCTCAGTGGGACCCTTTCAGCAGATGCCTGCTTGGCCTACCCAGTTGTGATGGCTCTGACAGTGGGAGGAGGGAACACCAGAGATGAGATGCCTGACTCTCATTCAGGTCCCAAAAGGTTAGTTAGCATTCAGAGATGGCCACCTCTGAGGTCTCAAGGGCAGATAGCTGGTGTAGGTGAGAGAGGGGACGAGAAAAAGAGCTCGGCCGGTCGATAAAGGAAAGGTGGAGCAGCTCTTCACCTCTCGGCACAGAGAGGGGTGAAAAGGCAGGCGCAGGGGTGACTTGGCGTGAAGACAGAGGTGGAGAGCACCGGGCCAGGGCAGAGAGTCAAGATAAGGCCACACCTACCCGGGGCCAAAGGTCAGGCAGTGACAGACACATGAGTCGCCACAGACACAGTGGAACACTGAGGGGGACAACGTGGGCGGAGGGCTGCGGTGGGGTCGGGGCACTATGGGGTCAGAGAGCCAGAGTGTGTGGACACGATCCCATGAAAAAGCACCCCTGCCAGGCCTTTGTGCTGCTCTGCTTTCAGAGTCGAACTAGATAGGCAGGCCTAGATACAGGTGCCAGGGGGGGGCGAGTAAGTAAGTAATCTTTCTTTATTCAGCTCATTTAAGCATGACGGAGGTTTACCAAAAGTGCTGTTTATGATATTAAAACCAGTGAACAAGTCAATAAGTCAATAAGTCATGCAAATACAGAAAAAAAATACTAGTCATCTGGATGGAGAGGAGCAATCCTTTTAAGCAAGGGACCTTCAAATTCCATACATATTTCACCAAAGAAGTTGGGGGATATATATTTGTGATCATCGCTGCTATTAAATTAGCATACTTATGTTAATTAATTCATAAAAGATGCAAATGTATGAGTTAAAGGGACTCAATCTACTCAAGGTAGACTGTCTTGGGTAAGGTGCCTGTCCAACCCATGTACCTGCCAACTCTGCAGAAGCTATTTAAAGTAGGAAACCTATACTGTAGCCTAGACAACAGTCACAAAGTGCGCTGACATACAGTGTACTCCACTGACGGACAGTGACTTCCAACCAGAGGTTCCCATGTTAATATGTGGTCTATTGTCTATTAATGGCGTCATCACGACTGCATCTCATGGGGAAGAGTGACGTGTTTGGAACAGAGGAGAGACATACAGACGCCAGCAGCAACCCCACCACACAGTGGCTTCCTCTCTGTGTGATGGGAGATGGACAACATGCTCACACACATACACCCACACCCACACACAGACACACACACACACACACATACACGCACACACACACACACACACACACACACAGTAACCTTGTAATCTTACTTTGACAATGTGTAAACAATAAACGGATAATGTTATACGAAACACATACATTCTAACACACAAAAACAATAACATGTACCCGGCATGCATACACATAAAAACAAATAACATACACTGGGGGAGACACAGGAAGAGAAACACAGAGACAGAAAAATGAAACAAAAAGAGAGACAAACACACACAAAAAGGCCCTTCTGCATGTGGTGTCCTGTAAATATGCCTTGTGTCTTCATAGGACTCCAGAAAACAAAGCCCAAAACTATTCGGTTCGGTATCTGATTACAGTAAACACAGGCTGATTCTATGTCTTCAGTAGGATATGTACTTCGGACAATAATGGGCTGTGCTGAGGGACAAGAGAAACAAGGACATGTGTGCAACTTGTGGCCATTTCTCATTATTAGAACAATATTTCAGTTATTTATAAATAATTTCCATCTATGATTTTTATTTTATTTTAGCAAAAAGGGTGTAGAGAGAAAAATGCTAAAAGTAATTTGTCTGAAAGTATTTATCCCTGTATATTAATGTGGCTATAGGTTTTTGGATATATAAGGTTCTTGTATGAGTTTGTGGATATGTATTTTTTATGAACTAAATGTCTGGAACAAAATAAAAGCGTCCATGCAGAAAAGAAGAAGAATGAGAGAGGGAAAGAACAAAGTGTGGGAGTGTAAGAAGAAATAGTAAAGGCAGAGAGACAGTGAACAAAAGAGAGATATAACACAGGAGTGCGAAAGAAAACGATTGAGTAAAATGGAGAGTCTGTGGTCAGTCAGAGAGAGAGAGAGAGAGAGAGAGAGAGAGAAACAGGGCCTGGAATATTGCTTCAGAGTATATTTGCATGGTCCTAAGCAGCCACTCATTGCTGCAGGCTTGAACAAAACTCAGAGGGCATGCTGGAGGATTGAACAGAACTCAGAGGCCATGCTGCAGGATGAACAGAACTCGGAGGCCATGCTGGAGGATTGAACAGAACTCAGAGGCCGCATGCTGGAGGATTGAACAGAACTCAGAGGCCATGCTGGAGGATTGAACAGAACTCGGAGGCCGCATGCTGGAGGATTGAACAGAACTCAGAGGCCATGCTGGAGGATGGGGGGGGGGGGGGGGGCTGCCCTGCTGCTCCAGCTTTCATGGATGACACTATCATCAACAGTGCAATGATTTAAGAGCTTTAAAAAACTGCAATACGGATACACTGAACAACGTTTCAGCAGTGATTTAAAGAGTACACACAAAACAGTGAGGGACAGAGCAGGAGAGGGAGAGAGAGAGAGAGAGAGATTCCAATGGCTTGTGGATCACTGTACATCTGTACATGCAGTCACATAAATCAATAGGGTAGAGGAATGGAAAAAGCACACACTCCACAGGCATACAGGGCCATTCCAGAAACAAACTCACCAACACTTACTCACACACACACACACACACACACACAGGAAACAGGAAGAAAAGAAAACATGGAAAACATGATTTACACAAGGGGGAAAAAAACCTGGCTCATCCTAACATATTTAAACATGACACATAAGAGCAAACACAAACCCAACACAGATCAAAAGACAGAGAGAGGAGAGGAGGGAGTGTGTATGTGGCCAAGAGATGAGAGAAAAACAGAGAATGAGAGAGAGAGAGAGCACAGTGTCAGAAAAAGGACAGAAATACAGAGAGAGACAGGGAGGGAGACAGCATGTGCTAGAGAGAGAGAGAGAGAGAAAGAGAAAGAGAAAGAGAGAGAGAGAGAGAGAGAGAGAGAGAGAGAGAGAGAAGTCTGTAAACCCAATATCCTCTCTGGCCTCAGGGGCATAGAGCCAGCCGCTAGCGCAGGAAGAGAGAGACTGCATTATCCACATCAAAGCCCTGTATTATCAGCTATAATCAATGCTTTCCCATCCCCCCATACAGCCGAGCTTCCCCCACCCCCACCCTACGCAACCCAACCACCACCACCCTCCTCGCCCTCTACAGCCAACAGCACCTAACACAGGGCTGGCTGCATGTGGAAGAGAGGGTGGAGGCAGGTGGTGCCAAGGGGGTAAGAGGACTTTAAAATTGGGAATATTTAAGCTTTCTCCCCCCTTGCAAGCACAGGGCTTTCTATGTCCACCCTGTTCCATTTCATGTTGATACTGGCCACACTGCACTGGGTGTGTGTGTGTGTGTGTGTGTGTGTGTGTGTGTGTGTGTGTGTGGGTGTGGTGAGAGAGAAACAGAAATAGAGATTAATTGTAGTTTCTTTTTTTGTTTTCTGAAATTGCATCTACAATGGCAACGTACCCTTTCAAATCTTTTTTTCTATATAAAATACACAAGCAATAGACTTCAAGTATGATATATTATAGGCTACCATAAGCATGATGTGTAGTCGTTTTAGAGTTTTTACTTGGAAGAGCTATGCATGTCATGAGTGCATGATGGAAAGAGTGAAAAAGAAAAAGAAATGGGACAGAGACAAGGATAGACTGACTTAAGGGAGGGGCACAACTCTGCATGTCCCAAAGCCTTGTACATAGGAGACCATTGGCAGAGACACAAAACAAAAATGATCAGTCCAAAGTTACACTGTTTGTGCATCTGTCTGCATGCACATGTAACTCACTGCGAGCATTGAGAATAGCCGAATGGCTATAACATCTGCTCTTGCTCGTCATTAAAAAAGTTGCTCCTTTTGCAAGACTTGTGTCTAGTCACCTAGTGCGAACCACTTATAGCCTCTTCAAATTATTGGTTCTAACGCACCTGGACTTCTAAACTGTCACCTGAGCGCAACGATACTTCTCTGATAGATAGATAGATAGATACTTTATTGATCCCTAGGGGAAATTCAATAAACTCTGCCTTCTGCATGCACATGTAAAACATGGCCACACTCATATGGGTATCTGGTGCTCCATGTCATAAAACGGATAGTTCCAGTCCTTGATTGTGATTGGCTGAATCACATTTGATGCCATTGTAAAACCCAACTCGACTCCTCACATTGACTGCATTTCATTCTATATTACTGCGACATGAATTGATACAAAAGTTAGAGCTGCTGCATCTCAGCATTGCTTGGCAACCCTTCTGATATTTTTCCATAACTATATTTTTGCAGAAGAACAATTATTTAATGAATATATAGGACCTTCTTTAGAAAAGCAATAAGCTAAAGGAGGTTTTAGGCACTCCACTTTGCGTCTGACCTAACGATGCCCCTTATATACGGAACTGCAGGGCAGAACGCAACAAAGTGCATTTACATAATACTTCTAATAATTACTTTACTGTACGCAATAAAACAATGTGGCAGACACAAAACAAAAATTACCAGTCCAAAGTTACACTGTGAATCTCACTGCATGCATATGTAAGACATGGCCACACAGATATGGGTGTCTTGTACTGTGTGTTTAGCACTTGGTGGCACTGGCTCTGTTGAACTCTTCGCGTCCGTTCAGACCCACCCTCACTACGGAGGAGAGGGTGACTGAGAGAAGAGAGGGCTCTGGGAGTGGGTTTGGTCACCTAAGAACTGTAGGGATGGGCAGCGCCATGGTGATGTCTCACAGGACAGGCACACTTCTGATGACCTCATTCATGTGCAGAGGGTGGGTGTGCTGCACGCTCATGCTGCTGAAGGTATGTAAATATCTGCTTCCACCTACTGGACATGTTCCGCTACTGCGACCACTAAGGGCACAAGCCATTATTCTACTGTATTTACCATCATTTTAATCCAATTGTCCAACCAGACCGTTGATCATTTAAATGAATAAGAATTTTTATTTTTAAGAGCAAAAAATAAAGAAAAATTGACTTGACTAAAAAAAGGTCTGTTGGAGACAACACTATACAGTATACTGACGTGAAGTCTGTGTGCTGCAGTCCCATTACAGGCCAAAACTCAAAAGAGATGATGTCTGAAGGAGCAAAAACAGCTGCCATGGCTTTAGTTTAAAAACATTTTATTTAAACAGTGAGAAGACAGCATATTGCATACACTTGAGAATGGACAGATCCATTTCAAATGAGAATAATCTGACAGAGTAATTAACACAGTAAATGAAATTATTTCATATATAAAGAACAAGTATAAACAGACCATCTCGATAAACAGTGACAATGACGTTATCCCATAAACATACATTTCAGAAAGTGTTCTAGTGCTGTTGGGGCTATACAGCTTGAACAATAGTCAAGATACTGGATACTCTTCCAGTTGAATTCTTATATCAATAAAACACACCTAAAGCCTGTGTGTGGAATAAGGCAACCTTATATCACATCTTCGTTATAATGACATGCTTCTAAAAAACGTTCTAAATGTAGTGTTAAAGCTAATTTAATTAAATAAATTTGACAGACTTTAAGGCTTGTGTCACTGATTCAGACCATGTGTTGGTTGAGGCATGTATGAACAAATCCAGAATTTAGAAGATATGTTGTATGGCGTCATTCAGTTATATCCAGAGATAAAACAGGATTTGTTCCACAAAAACAACAAATGATGTTGGATCAAGAGTGACATTGTATCACCAACTGACTTAGAGTTACACTATTCCTGTGTTGATCCTTTCAGATATTGTGAGTGTCTTGTATTCACATTGTATGTGTGTGTGTGTGTGTGTGTGTGTGTGTGTGTGTGTGTGTGGGGGGGGGGGGGGGTCATTTGACCAGTTATTTAACATTGGCAAATTTGGTAAAGCAAGAACAGTTACATCAAATTAGTTTCTACTAATTGAAGTAGACTTGCATTCAGATGAACTAAGGGCTATAGCTGAATAATTACAGTAGAAAAAGATGATGAAACAACATTGTCTAATAAATCATCAACATTAGATTTTACAGTTTTTCTTTCTACTTTAACAGTTCAGTTTCAGAGTTTGTGTCCATTCTGTTTTAGCTCTTCAGTGCATTTCGAGATCTGGTCTGAGTGAAGAAGTGGCACGAAGAAGTGGCACGAAGACTTGAAAAATGTCCCCTTTACCATAAGAGCATTTTTCAAATCCCCAACCCAATTTTTCACCCCAACTCCTCAACACCCCTGGAACTCAAACAGATCTGAATTTGTTTCAGTTCCCCCGAGCTTAAAAAGAGTGGACTTAAATTCTGCCTAGTTCAGGGATTCAGGGAACAAACTGAAGCCATCCATGACGAACAAATTCAAAAGTAAACTAGGTGGCCAACTAGATTATCAATAACAGGATTTTGGTCTGGTGTAAGAAAGCATAAATAAAACAAAATTCCCATCATGCAAGCTCCATCACCAGCCACTGCCACCATGTTTTAACAGCAAAATACAGCAAACTATTAACCAATATACCCATTATGATCATAAAATGATATCAACAAACTGGCATTGTGCTGAAATAAATGAGTTAAAAGAAAAATACAAAAACCCACAAGGCTGGTGCCAACAAAAGGCAGCCATTTCATAATCCTTATATAAATAGCCTCCCTTAAAATGCACATGTTCAAACCATGCATCCATTGTTTTTGCTCTTTCCATGTTTAATAAAAAGCATATTTATTTACATTCCTATTAGTATTTGATGCATCAGAATCTCTCTGAGGCTACTAGAGTTGTGGTGGGAACATTTATAACAGAAGGTTGAAAAGGTCATACAATTCCGTACCTTGAAATCCAAGTTCAAAGGACTTATGATTCAAAATGAGTTATTTAAGCAGATCTTAACTTACTCACATCTATCCCAGTGCATCCCCACCCTGGTTGTCCCAGATGCACACTGTGCCCAAATTTTAGTGTTAAGTAGCATTTTTCCACTATCATCACCACCACCACCACCCTAACTTAGCCCTGGAGAGCGAGAGAGAAGAGAAGGAGGGGGAGAGGGATAGACAGCAGGTGGCACAGGGGTAGGAGAGGTGTAGGAGGAATGGGGGGGGGGGAGAGAGAAAGAGAGACAGAGACAGAGAGAGAGAGGCTCCTGGGTCTTCATGTCATTCATTCCTGTCAGAGAGAAGCAGTTTTGTTTTGTTTTGTTCTTTAAGGTGTGGTAAAGATTTCCTGTCCGGAGAAGCAGAACAGAAACACATGCATTCATCACTGAGCCAAAACACAACAGCACAGCCCTGCTGGCTACCTGATTGGCCCTTGACACAACACCTCAGTGAGTAATAGAAGATGAGACACAGGTCAAGAGCCTGACTGAGCTCGGTATCCTTACGATGTCTGAGAGGACTCCAGTGGATGGCTGCTCAGAATCAGAGGTTCTTTCTGACTTTCTCTCAAGCCTTTCAATTATCACCATTTCATATAAACTACAAAGCAATTTTTTAAATTGTAAAGCAGGAGAGTTATATGTGATCCACTGCAACATTTAGAAAACAAAATGGCAGTTGTTAGCTTCATCCCACACTTAAAGCAGCACCCAGCAGTACCAGTTTTGAGTTTTATACCTGCCAGTTTTGACAACCACCACTACTGTTACTAAAACAAACTATTTTGTTAGTTTAGCACATTAAGCAACACCCTTAGCAACTCCCTCAGTAACCAAAAAAGTAAAGCATGGAATGTCAAGCACTGGTGATCACATCCATTAACTGTGGATAGCATACACAGGTAGAATTTAGCATGTCGCTCCGACACCAGCAATCAATCAAAAAGCTGCTGTAACTCCCACACCAAACATTGTCTCCATTTCAACCCAAAAGCCCATCCTCACCAAGCGTATCTTACTGAGCATGATTCAGTGAGAAAAAGATATAAGAAATGCAGGGCACTGTATAGATGCATACTGTATAGCTATGTACAAATCATAGTTCAATTATACAATTATACATTACTGTATTGTGAGTATACTGTTGCATCGTTTCTGAATGCTGTTGTTACATTTGCATCCCATGAAAGTATATAGTGATGATGTATGGTGAGAAGAAGGCTGTTCTACTGTGAATGCTGCTTCACCTGATCCCATCCTTACCTGTTTGATTATCTCTCCAGTCTTCTCGATCACAATGGTCTTGGCCTCCTTCACTGAGGACGTGTACTGGTAGTCGTCGCCGAGCAGGCCCAGGATGGGATACTGGTTGCGGTACCTGTGGGGAGGACAGCAGCACGCGCAGGGTCACTCGTCAGCTCAAAGAGACACAGAAGGGAGATGGGACAGCCCTTTCTCACTGGAGCAACAAGGTGCTGATATGTGTGCAAGCATGTCATGATATATCTTCATTTTGCGATATTGTGCTAAAAAATTTGCTTAAGGATATTATATGGTTATTCTGCTACTTTTGGTCAAAATTGTTGAGCTCCATTGCAATATGCCTTCAGCAGATTCTGGTTCACACCTCAGCTCTGAGAGACACCCTGGCAGAGGAGGTGGGGCAGGAGTCTCTCAGCGCTGCAACAAGGTGCTGCTACCCAGCCTAGGTGAACTCAGAAGAACCGGTTAGAGCATTTGAATTTGCTCTTCAGGTCGCTCTAGAAAGGATCCCATTGACGTCTGTTTCTGAATCACCAAAAAACAGCGGAGCATGTATTTTCTTTAGAGTAAGCAACTGCATTTAAAACCTTTGTTTGAGAGATGCGATTGCTGCATTTTCTCAACCAATTGGGTAAGAGTGTAATGCACGCACCTGGAAGTCGTTAAGTCGGAAGTTTGGAAACGGGCGTAACATTAATGGGATCCTTTCCAGGCGGACCTGCAGAGCAAAATTCAAATTTGCTAACAGGTTTGTCTGGTGCTGATACCAGTGCAAGCCCTTCTTGTTAACTTTCTACTAGCTTAGCACCATCAGTGAGACCCCTTATGAACTGGGTTCTGATCAAGGTTTGTTGAAGTAAAAGGGGTGAAGTTCACCTTTTTGTGACGGTAGTCCTGGTGACATTTTGTGCAGCGCTGTTTTTCTCGGCCTGAAGTCGCTTGATCTCCTGCATAGTTGCAATAAAGGCAAGAATACTGTGAGGTAGTTGTAATGGATACATGTGAAATACCAACACATAAATCATCCTTATTTCATTAATCTATTGTGTAATAATGTGATAGTACAGATAGATGGATCCACAAAAAAAGCAACAAAGTAAAATTAACTAATTTACCACTCTGCAGTTGCACAAAGCTGCTAAAAATCACACAATGTAACGAGTGTAACTTTGAGGCTTAATTACACTCATGTTTAAAACAACTGCCCATTTAATATACTATGGAGCTGAACGAGTGCATAATTTCACAGCCTCTTTCAATTGTGATAGTGGAGCTCACCCCACTAAATCATGACTCATTCTGGGGGAGCTGTGGCACACGCGGCTGCAGTGCCCGCACCACATGTGGGTCCAAGTGCCCATGGGAATCGGGTTTGTGTCCGACCCATGGTCATTTCCCGATCCCACCCCATCCCTCTCTCTCCTATTCGCTTCCTGTCACTATTCACCGACCTAAGCCCAAAAAATATAATGGATGCATACTACTATTAGCCTGGCTAGCGCCACCACTTCTCAACGAGACGTGGTCTGGGAACCAAACGTTCATTTTCTCGTATTTGAAAAAAATGCCCAGATCCGTTTATTGGGTGCCACGGATGTCTATCAAATGCGTCTGTGCATAGCTCATCATCGTCTTGCTTTCCCCCCTGTTCTGTGATTGGTTCCCTATCTCAGGCGAAAATTTGCTCCATGGTCTCCAGGCTGCCTTAGCAGCGTGAATCAAATCGCGCGCAAGGCAGCATGGGAACACCCAGGCTATACTACTATAGCAATAGTGCACAAATAATGTGCTGTGCTGTGCTGTGCTGTGCTGTGCATAATCTGATAAGAGCTGAATGGTAAGGGTGATGGGTGAGGACCTCCTCCTGGCGTTTGACCAGGCTGTCGCGCTGCTCCAGGGTGGCCAGGAGTTCCGTGATGCGCAGCTCCAGGCTCCGGTCAGTAGTGCGCTCTGTGGTGTGTTCTGTCTGGATCCTTATAAGCTGGGTCTGCAGCACACATGCACACGCACACACGCACACACACACAAAGAGAGAGAAAGAGACATGTTCCATCACATACCCACACACAAAACACAAACTTATACACACCTAATGAAGAGACATATACTGGAGGAACACTCTCTCTCACACACACACTCACCCGGAGGGTCTGCAGCTCCTTGTCCTTCTCCTCACGCAGGGAGGAGAGCATCTGGTTGTAATGGCGTGACAGCTCCTCGGTCTTGGCATTCAGAGTTGAGCTACTGAGCTGGCCCACCATCTGGAGGTGCGGACAAGAGAGAGAGAGAGAGAGAGAGAGAGAGAGAGAGAGAGAGAGAGAGAGAGAGAGAGAGAGAGAGAGAGAGAGGGAGGGAGGTGTGGGAGAGGAAGAAAAGATGAGGAGACAGGATAAAACAGAAGAATGAGAAGACACGATGTGAAGACACATGTAAAAAAGAGAGATTTGAGCAACACAGATAGAGAAGAGGAATGAAAAGAGAGATTCCAGGAGGGCTGATGAGGATAATCTAACTCATCAGCCCTCCTGGAATCTCTCTTTGAATTGTTATCCAAACCTTACTGTGAGTAGAGCCGTCTCAACAGTTGAAAATTACACAGCTGGCTACATGGGCGGATTATGTATGAACTTTCGGGCCCCTGGGCCCAGATGTATTAAGGGCCCCCCACTAATTGTCGTATATGTGGGAGGGGGGGTTTGGGGGTCCTGTATTCTGGTGCATTTTGGGGATGGCCAATACTAAATTCAATCAGATTCATACCTACATCCTGATTTGTTGATATTGAGGCAATGATTCCATGCAAAGGCTTGGGCTTCAGGGCCCCCTGACCCCTTGGGCCCCTGGGCCTGGGCCCGGTAGGCCCGTGCAGTAATCCATCCCTGGCTGGCTAACACTGGCACATTTACAGAAATGTTAATGTGTGTTGTCCTTATTAATTCATTAATTTATTAAATTAAATGAATGAAATTAAACACTGCCTGTGATGCCAACTACCCCAGGCCTTTAGCACCTACACTGATCTGAGGCCTGCTGAAGTTCCCTCTGATCTTGCCACTGCTGTGTGTCTTACTGAGATAATCCCTGCTCCAATAGTTACATGATGCTGTTGGACACATGACGTGTGCCCATGTAACTGCATCCTACAGTAGCTGCATGAGTTTCACTGATCATAGCCCTGTTGTAGCTCCCACTGCTCGCAGGACTCCTGTGGGTCCCACTAATCTACTGTATACCCCGCTGACCCTGGACCTGCAGGTGTCCTCTGAATGCTACTGTACCTTTTGCCTGAGCATTTCGTTCTCCTGTTCCAGGGCCTTCTTGCTGCCCTCCAGCTCCTTAATGCGGAACTCACGGCTGGAGTCGCTGTTGCGACTGCTGAGGAGGTGCGTCTCGAGGCTATGCTGGGAGTTGGTGGTCTCCTTCAAGGTAATCTGAATGGAACACGGAACGAGGTGAGAATGTGGAACATGGAGCAGAAACAAACGGTCAGGAATCAGATATCAGACTGAACAAAAGTCAAAGAGAGAGCGAGAGAGAGAGAGTGAGAGAGATAAAGAGAGCGACCCAGAACACCAGGTGAACAAGAAGCAGAAAAGAGTGTGTCATTGCAAACAGGAGCCTGACTAGGAGTCATGAGAGAGTGTAGGCTCCAGACCAGCTCAGCTCTACTAAGTGCTGTACCTGGAGCTGCCGGTTGTTGTCTCGCAGACTCTCAATCAGGCGGTCGTACTGCAGGGCCTGGTCAGACTTGAAGCTCAAATCCCTCTCCAGCTCCTCCTTTTCACTCTCTAGACGCTGCAGATAAATAAACAGAGAGAGAGAGAGAGAGAAGGTGGCAATAGTCACACACCTGTCCAGCCTTGAAGGGAAACAATTCTTGAATCAACAATTGTCATGCATGAATGAACACTAAACCTTATTCCCTTCCTCTTGCACACAAACACACATACCACACACATTGAATGGATACACACACACACACACACACACACACACACACACACACACACGTACATTCCCTCTCACGCAAAAGTTTCTTCAGTTCAGTCCTTGATATAAATATTTCCAAATCTCGACTGTTCACCCTTGGGTTACTGAGAATTCACTTTAGATTGCTCACTCAGTTCTACACTCAACTGCTGGTTGGCATTAGAAAGAACAGAAAACTACAGGCTGCACTTCCAGTGATTTCTGTCCTATTTTAGCACTGAAACATTTGCTAATCCCAAGTAATATTTCATTCATTAAAGTGGTCTCACATAGGCCTGGCTTATCTACTGTATCCTTTCAATATACTTATAGGTTTAAATGATCGTAGCAAAGATTTTTGTTATATATATTTTCTCTAAAATGTAAATCCTTATCATAATCTCACCATCAATTTACACCTTTCTTACAGCTGAAGTTTGGCATCTGATAAGTTTATATTTACACTCAATCAATCTTTGTACATCAAAGCATTGCTGAGATACAAGCTCACTTCCTGTATTGCAGTGCCCCCTATAGAGGCCAAATGATGCCAATTTCCTAGTGCGTCTTCACAATCAGATACCAAGTCCCTGTACCAAGTTTGGACTTCATACATTAAAGCGTAGCCGAGATGTTAGCCCACTTCCTGTTAGGCGGCATCATAGCCATGTGTGATTGGCTGTCACGGGCAAATAAACTTGAAATTAAAAAAAATTGACAAGTATCGTTTGTGCGGCTCGGTCAGAAGATCATCTCCGCCAAGTTCTGTGAAAATCAGATGAAATTTGTAACCGCTGAAACTTTTCGTAGAGTTTGGACTAAATCCAATATGGCGGAGATCCAATATGGCAGAAAGTGACAGGATAGGGGTCGATGAACTCGGGATGGTCCAAGGATTCAGACGCTACCTCAATTGTGAAAATCAGACAAAAGAGTCAAGGATCACACGCATGAACGCATGTCCAGCATTGAACTGGTGGTGGCGCTAGAGTGTTCAATGTATATGCATAAAAATTGCTGTGAGTGATTGGGACAGTGTCCTGACTAATGGTATCGAGTTTTGTTATGTAAACTCAAAGCGTCACGGATATGTTAGTCCACTTCCTGTTTGGCGGCTTCATCACCATATTTGATTGGCTGTCACGGGCAAACAAAAATGAAATTGAAAAATCTGACAAGTATTGTTTGTGCGGCTCGGGCAGAAGATCATCTCTGCCAAGTTCCGTGAAAATCGGATGAAATTTGTGAACGCTGAAACTTTTCGTAGAGTTTGGACTAAATCCAATATGGCGGAGGTCCAATATGGTGGAAAGTGATAAGATAGGGGTCAATGAACTCTGTATGGTCCAGGATTCAGACACTAACACAATTGTGAAAATCAGACAAAAGAGTCAAGGATCACGCGCATGGACGCATGTCCAGCATTGAACTGGTGGTGGCGCTAGAGTGTTAAATGTATACGCATAAAAATTGCTGTGAGTGATTGGGACAGTGTCCTGACTAATGGTATCGAGTTTTGTTATGTTAACTCAAAGCGTCACAGAGATGTTATTCCACTTCCTGTTTGGCGGGTTCGAACAGTGCCTGATTTGTGAAAATCGGACGCACCGTTCAATGGTCAATATGCGTGAATGCAATCCAGGTTCGACCCATTGGTGGCGCTGGAGTGTTGGGCATAGAGTTCTGTAAATTGGTGAGAGTGATCATGGGACGGTCCTGAATCAGTGCGCCGAATTTCATAACTTTAGACCCAACGGTTCAATTTTCTGCCAAATTTTGACCCGTTGGTGGCGTAGGCGGCTGGGTTTAGAGATCCATAAATTAGCGTGAGTGGTCAGTGGAGTGTCCCGAAACTTTCTGCCAAATTTCAGCACTTTTTAGCCAGGCATTCTAGGGGCTGCCATAGACTCCAATGGCAGAGGAATATTAATAGGAAAAGCTAGTAACTCAATGGGTGCCTTCGCTGCTAGGCCCCCAATGAGTCAAAACTTGAGAACCCTGGAACTATAAATGGTTATAACCACTTTCAAATCAGTTCATCATCATTAGTTAGAACATTAATCTGACTGACATTCCATGGAATGTTTCCAGACAGTGAATGCCTGCTTCAACGGCGGCGCTCGGGGAGCAGTGAGGGGTTAGGTGCCTTGCTCAAGGGCACTTCAGCCGTGGCCCACTGGTCGGGGCTCGAACCGGCAACCCTCCGGTTACAAGTCCAGAGTGCTAACCAGTGGGCCACGGCTGCCCACAAACACAAACAGGGTGGCTGCACCAGGCTAGTGAAATCTTGCTTCTGCTCTTCCTCTGATCTGTAAAGAAACGTGTGATCCTCTCTATCACCCCCTAGTGGTGGTCAGTAGTGGAGCACTTACACGCAGGTCATCCTGCATGTGCAGCAGCTCCTCTCTCAGGCTACTGAAGGTGGTCAGGAGCAGGCGCATGGTCTTATCAGCCGTCAACCGGGTCTTCACAGAGAGAGAGGGAGAAAGCAAAGAGTGATAAAGCTTATGGTGAAGACTTCCTGGTACAAAGAAGGAAACCATTTTGACTGGAGGGAATTGTCTGAAATGCAGAGGGGTCTGTGACATGTGATGTCTGTGTATTCCTGCATGTGAATGTAAATCTTTATGTTAATTATCTTTATTTGTGTGATATCATATGATAAACACATGTGATTTAATATGATATAACTGGCTTCCTATCACTAACCAGGCTCCTGTTTCATTTTGCTTTGTTAGGGTGCACAAGTAGTTTATTTTTGCAGGAGATAGTGTGCTTTATTGAGATTGTGAAGATCCACACTAGTGAAGTTAGGTGCCAAGAGAAACACGGTTTTAAAACCAACAGATAGGGTTGTAGGGTTAGATTCTAAATCTAAATCAAATTTGGCATATCCACTTCCCAAGGAAGAACAACTACAAGCACCCACCTGTAGCAGATAGCGGATCTGCTGTTTGGTGAGCTCCGACATGCCTTTGGGGATTAAGGCCTCCACCTCCTGATTCTTCACCTGTAGGGCGAGACAGAGAGAGCGTACTCAGCACGTGGGTACACAGCATGACAGCCTGTCCATGTGGTGCAGCAGGTGAAAGGGGTTCCCATGCAACCACCTGCCATTGTTTTGTGACCTAATGACTAATGATCTCTAGAATTGTTGATGTTGCCAAGAACAACTAATGTCCCGTGGGGATCGTTTGGCAGACATTTTGAATTGATGCCCATAGGAATGTTGAAAAACTCTTAAAAGTCCAGGTGATATGTGAAAATTAACTTTTTCATTAAATCATGAAGCTTGCTCCACTTTTACAGTCTGGGGCTTGGATGTCATATATGTTTTGTAGACAAATATAATGTACTGGACTGTGCTGGACTCAAACTCAACATCCACACTGGACTCAGATTTGTCGCTAGCAGGCCGCTCCAGGTGTCGGAGGGTGCAGTGTACCCACTGTGCTGCACTGAACAGGCTGATCCCCAGCACACCCTCCCTACACTGCAAAAAATCTAACCAAGTGTTATTAATCTTATATTAAAATTAAAAAATCTATTTGGTATTGTTTTTAGTATGAAAAGACTTACCTAGCGCCCTCTCAAAAGAACATTTTGAGTCTTATCAAGACAAATTTGCTCAACGCACTGGCAGACAAATTTGCTTGTTTTTAGGACACATTTTTTTAACGCACTGGCAGACAAATTTGCTTGTTTTCAGGATGAGATGTCTTAAAATAAGTCAAACTTTTTTTAAATTAAGTCAAATGTTTCACAATTAAGGGCTAGGTAAGTCTCTCTATACTGAAAACAATACCAACTAGTTTTATCTTGTTTTACCAACTAGTAAAACAACAATAATACCAACTAGTATTATCTTTTAAACAACAACAATACCAACTAGTTTTATCTTTTATCTTGATATAAGATTAGTAACACTTGGTGAGATTTTGTTAGATAAGCAGTTTTTGCAGTGTACACACCTCCACGGCTCCACCCTCACCCTCATGCGTCTCATACCTCCTCACCCACACACACACATGACGGCTGTCGGACCACACCCTACCTTATAATCAATGGGATCCAGGAGGTGTTTCCTGTGAAAAGAGCATGTCAGTACAGGGATAAAGAAGAGAGAGAGAGAGAGAGAGAGAGAGAGAGAGAGAGAGAGAGAGAGAGAGAGAGAGAGAGAGAGAGAGAGAGAGAGAGAGTTTGAGTCAGTGCATTGAAACAGTAGGGGAGTTGCTTACTCTCAGCCTATTACAGTATGAAATGGGTTTAAAGCAGTCTACTCTGAGGCAGTGCCAGTGTACAGTAGTAACCTTTCTGGCTTCTCTGGTTTCACTCTTTTTGCACTGTGAGTCACAGTTCCAGATAAACGATCTGGTAAGGGGTGGGGTGGGGGTGGGGGCATCGGACATTTCTTTCCATTTCATTCATCACATTGTTACATAATTGCTAGATGCAATTACTTTTTTACTACTACTGCTTGGTAATGTGGTTCTCAAGGCTCTCCCCTCATCATTATCCAATATTTTAAAACAGAGAAGGGGAGACCTAACTGACTGGCTGATGAAATGAATGACTCCCTTTAGTTTTAAACACTTAATTTACAACATGCTTTGCCACACTATGTGGAGACATAATCTGGCAATTGGCATAATGTTAGCAGGTCTTGAGTAAGGGCCAGGCGTGTTAAGACAGGCTGCCTACCGTCCACGGATCTTGGACACATGCTCCGAGATGAAAGAGTGGATGTCACAGTTCTTGCGGTAGACCTCCGCCAGCAGCTCTCCGAAGTAGCGTGTGTCCAGCTTGGGCGTGAGGTCCGGTTCAGGCAGCTCAGCCTTTATCTCCACCCGCGAGATCTTCTGCACCACTGTCTCCACCACCTCCTCCTCCTGACGAGAGGACAGAACAAACACAGGGGAATTAAAATATATGTCTCCGGAGAGATATAGAAAGGGGGTGGGGGGGTTCAGTTTCATTTAGCTAACTTTTGTTTTTGTTTTATTAATTTAATTGGTCAGGAGCAAGCTAAATTGCAGAGTGATAAATGACAGCCGTCTAGACGAAACTTAGTGGGCATGTAACCCCATATGGATAGCATGGAACCATCGTTTTTTGTTTTGATCTGTAGCCCCCCCCCCCCCGCAAGGAGGGTAGGGCAGACACAGTTTTCTGTAAATATCTCGAGAACCGTAAGGTTTAGGAGGACCATTTTTTTTTGTATGTTGATCTCAAGGGGCCATGTCAACCCATTCCATAACCACTCATTTCATGTATAGCGCCACCTAGTTAAACACAAAAAAGTAAAAATGAGGTGTTGTAATCGCAGGTATCTGTGACCTAACATAGTCAAAACTGCACGAAATTGGAAGTGTAGGATCATTATGACACCCTCTGAATGCACGCCAAGTTTCGTGGGATTCCGTTCATGGGGGGCCACACAATAAATTAATTTATGTTACTATACACCCACTGGCCTGTAGGTGGCTGGAGACAGTTTTTTGTGAATATCTCGAGAACCGTAGGGCCTAGGAGGTCCACCTTTTTTTTGTATGTTGGTCTTAAGGGGGCATGTCAACCCATCCCATTACCACTTATTTCATGTATAGCGCCACCTAGTTAAAAATTAAAAAGCAAAAAATTAGGTGTTTTCATCACAATATCTCTGGCTGACATGGTCAAAACTGCACGAAATTGAAAGTGTAGGATCATTATGACACCCTCCGAATGCAAGTTTTGTGAACTTTCATTCATGGGGGGCCTTACAATAAAATCATTTATGTGTACATTTAGTGACCGTACACCAACAAGAATTCCCGGGACACTGAAAGACCGGGGTACATGAAAATTGGTGGGCATGTAACCCCACATGGATAGCATGGAACCATCGTTTTTCGTTTTGATCTGTAGCCCCGCCCCCCCCCCCCCACCCCCGCTGTACTGGATCCCCTGAAAGGAGGGTGGGGCAGACACAGTTTTCTGTGAATATTTTGAGAACCGTAGGGCCTAGGATGACCAATTTTTTCCGTATGTTTGCCTCCAGGGGTCATGTTAACCCATTCCATGTGCACACATGTGCATAAACAGATACACACGCGCACACATACATTCAAAGTAGTCATACGTATGACACATACTCACACAGTAGACATATGCACGCATGCATGCACAAACACACATACGCAGGCAAACACACAAGCACGCACACACACACATAAACATAAACGTGTACACGCACACATGCACACAATTCAAGAATTTCTCAGAATTATGAACAGGCAAGATGGGGGTGAGGTTGTATAAAATTAATTTTACATGTGAAATCTATGAACTAATCATGTTTTGGTACTTGTTGTCTAGCAGATACCAGTGAGAATTGAGGGTCGATAATGCAATTTAGTGAGACAGTTAGAATCATATAGGCCTTTCAGCGTGATTTATTGTGGAAAAAATGTGCTGGACTGGGCGTCGGCCATATTTTGTACCGCTCTGCGGTACATCTAGTTTTCTGATATTTAATGTACTTAAGTATTTGAAGTAAAAGTAAAAAGTGGTTTTATTTTGAACTTTTATTGTGAATGTTATTTTGGCTTTCTGATAGTAAAGCATAAAGTATAATGCAGGGTTTCCATATCTTCTTAATCTCTCATCAAATCAAAATCACATTCTTTTCTAGGACTTTTCAGGCACAATTCTTGAAACTGAAAAGGTGTCTGTTCATCTTCAAAAGAAGCTGGTTTTCAAAGTTGCCAGAATTCAGTGCCCGGGAGTTTCAGGCCCAAGACCGGCCCACGTTTTCCATGGAAATTGGATAAATGAAGCAACATTTCAGCTCTTACTATCCTGTAGTTTTTATTAGTACCATGGTTCAACAAATGTGTAAAGGTTATATAACTAGATGTACCGCAGAGCGGTACAAAATATGACCGCCGCCCACTCCAGCACATTTTTTCCACAAAAATAAATCACGCTGAAAGGCCTATATGATTCTAATTGTCTCACTAAATTGCATTATCCACACTCAATTCTCACTGGTATCTGCTAGACAACAAGTACCAAAACATGATTAGTTCATAGATTTCACATGTAAAATTCATTTTATACAACCCCACCCCCATCTTGCCTGTTCATAATTCTGAGAAATTCTTGAATTGTGTGCGTGTACATGTTTATGTTTATGTGTGTGTGTGTGCGTGCTTGTGTGTTTGCCTGCGTATGTGTGTTTGTGCATGTGCATGCATGCGTACATATGTCTACTGTGTTAGTATGTCATACGTATGATTACTGTGAATGTATGTGTGTATCTGTTTATGCACATGTGTGCACATGGAATGGGTTAACATGACCCCTGTAGCCAAACATATGGAAAAAATTGAGGCCCTATGGTTCTCAAGATATTCACAGAAAACTGTGTCTGCCCTACCCTCCTTTCGGGGGGTCCAGTACAGCGGGGGGGCTACAGAACAAAATGAAAAACGATGGTTCCATGCTATCCATGTGGGGTTACATGCCCAACAAGTTTCGTGTACCCCGGTCTTTCAGCGTCCCGGGAATCCTTGTTGGTGTACGGTCACTAAATGTACACATAAATTATTTTATTGTAAGGCCCCCCATGAACGAAAGTTCACAAAACTTGGCATGCATTCGGGGGGTGTCATAATGATCCTACACTTTCAATTTCGTGCAGTTTTGACCATGTCAGCCAGAGATATTGTGATGAAAACACCTCATTTTTTGCTTTTTAATTTTTAACTAGGTGGCGCTATACATGAAATAAGTGGTAATGGGATGGGTTGACATGTCCCCTTAAGACCAACATACAAAAAAAGGTGGACCTCCTAGGCCCTACGGTTCTCGAGATATTCACAGAAAACTGTCTCCGGCCACCTACAGGCCAGTTGGTGTATAGTAACATAAATTAATTTATTGTGTGGACCCCCCTGAACGGAATTCCACGAAACTCGGCGTGCATTCAGAGGGTGTCATAATGATCCTACACTTCCAATTTTGTGCAGTTTTGACTATGTTAGGTCACAGATACCTGCGATTACAACACCTCATTTTTACTTTTTTGTGTTTAACTAGGTGGCGCTATACATGAAATGAGTGGTTATGGAATGGGTTGACATGGCCCTTTGAGATCAACATACAAAAAAAATGGTCCTCCTAAACCCTACGGTTCTCGAGATATTCACAGAAAACTGTGTCTGCCCTACCCTCCTTTCGGGGGGTGCAGTCCAGCGGGGGAGCTACAGATCAAAACGAAAAACGATGGTTCCATGCTATCCATATGGGGTTACATGCCCACCAAGTTTCGTCTACCCCGGTCTTTCAGTGTCCCGGGAATCCTTGACGGAAATTTGGACATGCGAAAAAGAAAAAAAAAAGAAAAAATCTGACTAAACCTATATGACCACCGCTTCGCTGCGCGGCGGTCATAATAATTCACTTCAACTGAGAAGTTAACAAAAAATATTCCACCATTCCACAAGTTAACAAAAACAGAAAGAAAGAAAGAAAGAAAGCCTTTGAAATGTAACCTATCCTACGCTTCCACAAAGAGGCATATTGAACTAATGTTTAGGCTACATGTTTTTTGCATGGGTAGGCTATATTGTTGCTTGGTGATTTTTAGCCTACTCTTTTTCTACACCCTCCTTTAAGCAAACAAGGCATATAGGTTTATCATGCAGGGTAATTGCTCTTTCTTACATTAAATAACTTTAATTTATACTCTCTACTTGTCCCTGTAGTCATGGCCTCCTCATCACTAATTTCGGGCTCATCACTTTTCAGTGGTCGACTGGTTGATGTGCTGCTCAGTCTCTCCTAGCCTCTTTCTACCATCCATCCTTCCTGACGCTTGTGTCTATAGAGCCGGATTGGCTATCCGTATCTGAGAAAACTTTTTGGAAAAGACGGGCTATATGGACCCAACCAACTCTTTTTTGGGGAGGGGAGAACTCCCTCACTACAACCCATGCAGAGGCATTGCATTGGTGTCATGCACAGAATGCGGAACGTGTCCTAGTTTAACGTGTCTTACTCTTCTTTGACTGAAGACAAGTCCTGCGATGCTAAATAGCCTTTCACAGGCCGCTGAGGCAGGTAGCGGAGTGTTCAGCTTCACAGAAGCTGCCAATGTACAGAAACATTTCTTGCAAATACGGCCACGGGTGTATGACGTTATCTTCACCAGTACCCTGTTCACCGAGTTCACCACTATCGTCGGGGTGGTCGTCTATGATAACGGGAGGTCCTCCAGTAAATGCTCGTGCTCATGGCGGTTTCAGTTGTGCGTTCTCCTCCTTTAGCAACAAACAAGCGCTGAATATTGAAATAGAGTGCGCAGCGTGCGTAATGCAATCTAGGGGCAGTGATTCGTCAAACCTCCCTTATTGCAGTTGCACACATTTCTTCTAATTTTATGTTTTAGTAACGAGTAACGAAGATGCTTAGTGGAAATATAACGGAGTAAAAGTATACATTTTATCTAGGAAATGTGGTGGAGTAAAAGTGAAAGTTGACATAAATTTAAATAGCGAAGTAAAGTACTAGATACGTGAAATTTCTACTTAAGTACAGTCACGAAGTATTTGTACTCCGTTACATTACAACACTGCACACTTCATTGGTAGACTTCCGAGGGCCCTGACATTTAAAACGAGACATTGAGAACTTTGAGAAAGCACTGGTAGTTTATTTACAAGACAGTACCTTCAGGAAGTTTACCGTTCGCCACCATCTTGAATTTAGTCACGATAAGTCGAGCGACGAGTACGAATGAACAGGTATGATAAGGAATCAGATTCCAAAAATAATTCCGTGGAAATGCATGGATTCCAGTTTCTTCCAGTAGCAGCAACTGGAATCCATGGAATTTCCATGGAATTATTTTTATATCACATCGAACTTCTCCTTTAAAAGCCATAGTGTTCAGCACGAATTGAACACTACCTCCCCTGAACGCTACCTCCCTTGAAAACGAACTCCCTCAGGACACGTTGTATGTCTTGTACATGTCAAAACAATCTTCAGATCACCACTAGAAGATTCACTGACATGCAAAGCTACTAAGAGACTCAGTAGAGGAGGGAATGAAATGGAATGGGTTGATCTCCTCAGATTCTTGTTTAAATAATCAGCAAATCTATCCCCTCCTCTTTCAGAAAAAAAACTCAGTAGACAGCACGACTGTAAAACCATCTGCACATGTGATCCCCCCAACCCCAAACAGAGAGAGAGAGAGAGAGAGAGAGAGAGAGAGAGAGAGAAAATACTATATAGATGAAAAAAAAAACACATCATGGGACGCCACGCTGTGACAGACAGCACTGATAACACGCGGTCAAAGTATGTGTATGTGATGTGAATCTTAAGTAATGTGCTGTCACTTTCACACATGGCGCTCAGAACCTAAGAATGCCATCACTTATCAGCTGGCCCATCCCTGCCTAATACTCTGTTCAAACAGCAGCCTGCTCACTTATCTGTCTGTCAACGTTCATCCCACTCAACTGAAGACATGAGCATTGCTCTCCTGCTACGGCCCTTCAGACAGAGCCACATTCCTCAAGCTTCAGTAGAATGTGTAAAAGATACGGACCTGAACAAGCGGTCAGGTTCAGAGTAATACTGTAACTCTGTAGACATAACAAACACACACTTCATCTCATTTTTTTAGATCTTTAAATATGTCAATGAATCTACAGACACATCAAACAAACACTTCCCATGAGAACTTGTGAACACACAATGCTGCACTTTCATGTTTCCTGTGCCATTACATCAGTACTACAGGTTTGGAAACATTGATGTAGCAAATGCAATGCCACTGCGTCCATATCCTCTGCAAACTACTGAGGTTTTAGAACACTGTGCTTTCCTACCTGTATGCAAGGGCGCAGGAGGCACGGGGGACGTGGGGGACGTGTCCCCCGCAGTGCTGAAGAGACGGCACGGGGGACTTGGGGGACGTGTCCCCCGCAGTGCTGAAGAGACGGCACGGGGGACGTGGGGGATATGTCCCCCGCAGTGCTGAAGAAACGGCACGGGGGACGTGGGGGATATGTCCCCCGCAGTGCTGAAGAGACGGCCGTCATCCCCCTCACTTTTGATAAGGGAAAAAAGCCTTATAGGTAAGCTAAATAAATAATAACCTATATGCTTTGCGCTAACTATGTAAAACTCCCCATTAACAGCATCACATCACTAACCACAGCCATCTACAGTGTAAGACGGCACAATCTCATATTCACTCTGTTGGATATCTGAAGCCAGTTTATCTACTAACAACCATCATAAAATAATCCAGGCTACTTGCTTAGCGTAAATCCTCAAATTATGGCTGGGGTCTTTTGCAAAGCACAGCATCTTTATTTGAGGCAAGCTGGTAGGCTATTCGAGGCAGGCTTTTTTAATTTCTAACCTGCATTTATACATGTTTCGTTTGGAGCGGCATACCGGTAGGCTATCAAAAGCATAACATTTTCGGTTTGGTTTGGGATTTAATTTACTTTTGGACTGTTTGATTATATTGCTAAATGTTAAGACTGATGGGCACTGAAATCTGGGAGATATTTGATGGTTCACTGTTATGTTTCATGCAGTTGAAAAAGTGTCGGGATTGTGACATTGAAGTGAAACAAGTGCCGCTGTTTATTGCGAGACAAGGCAGCCATTCATTGAATAGGGGTTGTGCTGTAGCCGAATAGAAACCTTTTTGAGTAGCCAAGTAGCCTAAATTGAGTTATTGTTTAATTATGCATGATTTATTACTTTTTATTAAATTCGTAAGCGCGAATTACTTTTTATTAAATTCATAGAGGTCGCGCAACAATTGTGTTTAAATGTAGTAGCCTAGGCTTCAGTCTGGCAATTACCTCGAAAGGGGCGGCAAGAGAGTGAGCTTGAGAACGTGTGTTGGAGACCCATGGTAGGAAAACGACTTTTCTTTGCCAACCGTAGGCTATTAATCCAACCAACAATATAATAAAATATTAAGAAGAGGTGTTATTTCATTGACTTAAATCGAAACAATGTCTTCTAGTGCTGGTGGACTGATGGCAATTGTTGGTATAGGCAATTGTTACCCCATCTTGTATAGGCTATGGGAACCTGCCATTATTTGTCCGGCTATAAATAGAAACAATCGGACATAATTTGAGGATTTATGGTAGCCTAGTAGTGTTAATTTCGTCAGACGAGACGAGAGGAAATATGTTCGTCAACGACCTTTTTTTTCCATGACTAAGACGAGACGATGACGAGACGGCAGTAATGTCCTGAAACACTGACTAAGACTATCTTAAGATGCATTATTGTTGACGAAAAAAGACGAGACTAAAATGTTTTGCGTGAAATAAAAACTAAGATAAAATCTCCCTTCATGTTCGTCTACAAAATGAGAAGACAGAATATCTAGCTGTTACGTTTTCAAAATATTCCGAATGAGTTCATACGCAACAGCTTTCCTGTAGGCTAGTCTACGTGCTGCTGCTGCAACCCTGTGGCTGCAACACGAAACTACATGGAACAAGAACACTGGAGATTTCTGCCAGAGTTAGCAACCTAAGCTTTATGCCACAATGCTACATACCCAGAAGTTGAAGCTTCTCTCATACAAATTAACATCCCCCAGAATGTCCATACGAAAATGTTCAGCATGTAATGTCAACTATTCATCTAGTTAGACTGATGATGCAAAGTTTGCTAGCAAGTAAGCTAATATGGAAAGTTTGCTAGCAAGTTAGCTATGGCTAAGAGTCTGTTTGGGGAATGTGTTGTGTTTGGGCGCATATCGCCATCTAGCGAGGCGGAGTAAAACATTAATAGTTCGGCCTACGACAGTGTTTCTCAAACTTTTTCAGTTTCAGGACCACTTAACTAACCCTAGCTAAAAAAAAAAAAAAGATTAGACCTACTTCAACAGTAGCCTATAATTAGTCTACACAATAGGCCTACTTACTGAACCACCTTGCTTATTGTCTTTGCACTTTGCTTATTGTGTCAGAGGATTCATACTGTATGATTTAAACTGGCATATCTTACATAGACAGTGTTGCAGAACTATTTGGATTTACATACAAGTTATATTGCAAACAACTCATCTATATTATATTTTACCACGTCTGCTTGCGGACCACTTGTGATCCCCGGACCACACTCTATGGTCAAATCCCAGCCGAGCTATAACTGTAGCTCGACTTACCTGTGCATGTAAACATACTGACTGACAAAAAATCAGAATGAGTAATTATAACAGAGTAGCCCTGTGGACACACAATATTGTTGGAAAATTGAGATGTGTGAAACACTATTTGACTCATGGTAATCAGAAATAATTTGTTATAAAAAAAAAAGACTAAAATGTGTTGACTAAAACTGACTAAGACTAAGATACCTTTAGTTTCCTTTTGACTAAAACTAGACTAAAATGACGAGACTTTTAGTCGACTAAAACTTGACTAACAAAAATGATATTTGAATGACTAAATATGACAAAGACTAAAAAGGACATTTCGTCACAAGACTAAGACTAAATTAAAATAAGGTGACAAAATTAACACTATAGCCTAGTCTCATGCTCAACATGACATTAGCTGTTATGTTTATTGATAACAAACTCAACTAGCCCACTGATCAACTCATTTTCACTACTAGCCTAAATATAAAATACAAGTCTATACCCAACGTTTTTGTTCTAAGACATGTATTTCAAACATAATTTCAAGACACAAATTGGATACGTCACATACCCTCGTGCATACATCCCAGAGAGCAGGCTACCACACCCCAGAGTGATGGGCCTATAGCATTCTTACGCGTTCAGTGTGGGGTATAAACAAGCTGAGAATTTAGCGGCGTCACGACTGCCTGTCACAGACGTGGGGAGCTCTTTAAAGCTTGGGATAATGTGATACAGTTACTCCAGTAACAGTATATATTTTTTTAATTTTATAAATGCTTTGTTGTTGTTGCTGTTGGAACAAATAGTAGTTGATTATAAAGTCAACTTTCTGTTGCAATTTTCTGTGTGGTCTGGACTGGTAACTTGTTAAGCCAACATGTTCTAACGTTGCATAAATATTAACTGCAAACACATAGTGGAGAGTGGATTTGGTTTATACCAGACAATTTAAGTATAGGCCGAACTAGGCTATTTGATCATGTAGTCTATGTTTGGATCATAGGCATGATGATTCATTCATAGCTTCATAAAATATCAACATCCGATTTTGCTTTTAGAGTATTCTACCATTGGCCCAAATAGTGTGAAATAAATCTAAAACTAGATGTACCACAGAGCGGTACAAAATATGACCACCGCCCAGTCCAGCACATTTGTTCCACAAAAATAAAATCACGCTGAAAGGCCTATATGATTCTAACTGTCTCACTAAATTGCATTATCCACACTCAATTCTCACTGGTATCTGCTAGACAACAAGTACCAAAACATGATTAGTTCATAGATTTCACATGTAAAATTGATTTTATACAACCCCACCCCCATCTTGCCTGTTCATAATTCTGAGAAATTCTTGAATTGTGTGCATGTGTGTTTATGTGTGTGTGTGTGTGTGTGTGTGTGTGTGGGTGTGCGTGCTTGTGTGTTTGTCTGCGTATGTGTGTTTGTGCATGTGCATGCATGCGTACATATGTCTACTGTGTGAGTATGTGTCATACGTATGATTACTGTGAATGTATGTGTGTGCGTGTGTATCTGTTTATGCACATGTGTGCACATGGAATGGGTTAACATGACCCCTGGAGGCAAACATACAGAAAAAATTGGTCATCCTAGGCCCTACGGTTCTCAAGATATTCACAGAGAACTGTGTCTGCCCTACCCTCCTTTCGGGGGGTCCAGTACAGCGGGGGGGCTCCAGATCAAAACGAAAAACGATGGTTCCATGCTATCCATGTGAGGTTACATGCCCACTAAGTTTCGTGTACCCCGGTCTTTCAGTGTCCCAGGAATCCTTGTTGGTGTACGGTCACTAAATGTACACATAAATTATTTTATTGTAAGGCCCCCCATGAACGAAAGTTCACAAAACTTGGCATGCATTCGGAAGGTGTCATAATGATCCTACACTTTCAATTTCGTGCAGTTTTGACCATGTCAGCCAGAGATATTGTGATGAAAACACCTCATTTTTTGCTTTTTAATTTTTAACTAGGTGGCGCTATACATGAAATAAGTGGTAATGGGATGGGTTGACATGCCCCCTTAAGACCAACATACAATAAAAAGGTGGACCTCCTAGGCCCTACGGTTCTCGAGATATTCACAGAAAACTGTCTCCGGCCACCTACAGGCCAGTTGGTGTATAGTAACATAAATTAATTTATTGTGTGGCCCCCCATGAACGGAATTCCACGAAACTTGGCGTGCATTCAGAGGGTGTCATAATGATCCTACACTTCCAATTTCGTGCAGTTTTGACTATGTTAGGTCACAGATACCTGTGATTACAACACCTAATTTTTACTTTTTTGTGTTTAACTAGGTGGCACTATACATGAAATGAGTGGTTATGGAATGGGTTGACATGGCCCCTTGAGATCAACATACAAAAAAAAATGGTCCTTCTAAACCCTACGGTTCTCGAGATATTCACAGAAAACTGTGTCTGCCCTACCCTCCTTTCGGGGGGTCCAGTCCAGCGGGGGGGCTACAGATCAAAACGAAAATTTATGGTTCCATGCTATCCATGTGGGGTTACATGCCCACCAAGTTTCGTGTACCGGGAATCCTTGACGGAAATTTGGACATGCGAAAAAAAAAAAAAATCCGACTAAACCTATATGACCGCCGCTTCGCTGCGCGGCGGTCATAATAAATAAATAAATGTAGAATTGCACATAGCAAGAAGCTGGGGGATATTCCATCAACCTCGCTAATGAAGGCGGCGCTTAACAGAAATAGCCTGGCTTGAACTAGCGTAGACTTTCACTTGGGGCTGAAGCCGTTCCATTAACTCAAGTTAGCGGCATCTTGGCCTCGTTTATTCAAGCGAGGTTTAGTTCCGCTTCATCTCTGCTCGTGCACGAGGTAGAACAGGTGACCAAAACAGTAGATTGACGAAAAGAGGATATATGTCGTAAAATTAAGACAATACTAGACGATTTCTGTTCGATTTGGCAAGCGCCATCTACAGGATTTTCATCGAAAGTCATCAAATTTAACATCGATAGAAAAAAATAGATTGCCTACAGAAATTGGAGAATAATGGAAGCATACATTTAAAACAGCAATGGTATGGTTTGAAATCAAAGTTTGATTGGCTTCACTCTTGAACACATAGACTATACAGTCTATGCTTGAACAAAACGAGTGAATGAATAAATAGTATAAACTCAAAAACAACTTATGGATATGCATATGGATATTCAAAACTATCTATAGCTTACGTTCTTAGATTAAAAGTGTTCGCTCCAAATTATTGTATAGGTGTAGGTGGTCATAAAATAAATAAGTATCAACATAATAGCCTATAGCCACATGAAGCAGTTTTAATTATTAGCTGCCTAAGCTACAGAATAATTATCCTTGGGCTTGCATCAGATAGCTTTGCCAGTGGGCTATATTCTGTCACTGAACAGCCTGCCAAATGTGCATGACCCTTTATCAGCAGTAGACATAGGTCTTTCATCAAAGATTATAACTAAAAATGCCATTATCAAGGTGATAAACAATGTAGCCATAATACTTCGTATGGGAAGCGAACCAGCGAACACGCAAGAATGTATCCTTTCTTATGCCGTCTCGCTGCACGTTACACCACCACCACCGAACGTAAGTGACACAGAGTAGCACAATTCCTAGAACCACACGCATGTGAAGTTAAAACATGTTTAAACGCATACTCTTCATACATTCTTTGGAGCTAGTGAATGTGTAAATCCACGCTTGGTGCACTGTCGGAAAAAAACATGTCTAGGCCTCCTTCTATTTTTGAAGTTGTAGGCTACAGGTGACGAGAGCACAGGTTGACGGAACCATCTTTTTGGACTCGTTTTCCGACTAATTGTTTTTTTTTGCAACACAGCTTAATTTAGCTTGAAAGTTAAAGGAGAATTCCGGTGTGATATTGACCTAAAGTGTATTGAAACATGATACCGAGTGTGAACGTATGTCTCATAGCCCATCTCGGCTTGTCCCCTGCACTCCAACGAGCAACGAGTAAGAATGAACAGGTATGATAAGGGATCAGATTCCAAAAATAATTCAGTGGAAATGCATGGATTCCAGTTTCTTCCAGTAGCAGCAACTGGAATCCATGCATTTCCACTGAATTATTTTTGGAATCTGATCCCTTATCATACCTGTTAATTCTTACTCGTTGCTCGACTTATCGTGACTAAATTCAAGATGGCTGCAAACGCTAAACTTCGTGAAGATACTGTCTGTATAAATCGTCTTGTAAGTAAACTACCAGTGCTTTTTCAAAGTTCTCAATGTCTCGTTTTAAATGTCAGGGCCCTCGGAAGTCTACCAATGAAGTGTGGAGATACATTGAGCCTCGTAAATGGGTGTAAAACAGTGATTTATTTGCATGGCTAGCCCGATGCCGAAGCACCACTATTGAAAAAGCTGTTGGTAGCATCGGCTAACTAGCTCCAGATTTTGGAGTGCAGGGGACAAGCCGAGATGGGCTATGAGACATACGTTCACACTCGGTATCATGTTTCAATACACTTTAGGTCAATATCACACCGGAATTCTCCTTTAACCTGCTACGGAGCAGGTTAGTTCTGTGGCATAAATTCCCATGGTTACCAAGCTGGGATTCACATTAACCTCATTAATGGAACGGAATTCTCACTAAAATTAGCGAGACTTATCGAAATAAGCCAGGGTTGGCCCAGCGAGGTTGATGGAATATCCCCCTGGTCTGAGGGCAAATCTGGCGTTGTGCTCATCTCACAGTTTTGACCATTTTTATCAAAAAATATTTTGAAATCAATCAATGGTATTATCTTAATATTCTGGCAAGTTTATGGTCGAAAGTGGGCCAGAGGTGACGATCCGATATCTGGAAATCTCATCTCACTATGGGTTTGTGTTCACAATTTGGTCCCCCTCACTTTCAAAATATCTCCTGCGCCCCTGCCTGTATGGCATCAATTTGTGAGAGTCCATGGCGTGTAACAACATCTCTTGTGATCAAAAATACAAAAGGATAGGGATCTGTATTTCTTTTGTACTTTTTTATCTTCATAAAATCAAGGCATTCCAATTGGATTTGCCCTTACTTACTCCGTTAATGGCAGCATCAAAGCACATACTTTATCTCATCAGCAAAACTCCAGTGTGTTTCTACTCCTCTGATCTCCTTGCTGTAATGAAGTGCATCTCTCCCCCAAGATGCCCTCAGTTTGCCTCACGACGACTCCAGAACGCCAACAGCTGAGAGATATCTCCGTGTGGCCGCTCAGGAGGAGCCCTCGCAGTTCCAGTTCCAACTTGTGTCCCTGAGATGCGTGCGTGGGCTCTGGGCTTTGTGTCTGGACTCTGGCGCCAAAATAATGCGCCGCGGTATGAGTTGTTCAGCACTGGCATTAACACACTGGACTCATGATATATGATTTTATTTTCGGAAACAACACTGTTGTACTCCCATTCCCTCACGTTCAGATACCCCCCATTTGAACAAAACACATTGTGCATGTGGGAGAGCTGGCTGAGTTTCACCTAACAAAGTGTGAGAGTATCATGAGTGTGAGAGTAAATGACCTGCCTGCGCTACTGTACATGTTGTCAGCTCAAGTCTGCTTTGGCTGAGATGCTTTTGAACATGGCTTTGGCTATACAGAGCAAGTGCATTGCAAAGTTACTCTTTGAAGCAAAGACCAGTTAGTAGATAATTCAAGTGCCTCTCGGTGTCTTCTGAGATCTGACCCTTCCTCCTCAGGTGATGATTAACATGTTTACAATGTGTGTGTTCTTTTGAAGTACAGGAAGGTTCAGGTGGCATCAACATGAAAGGTGGCAACAGTCTCCTGCAAGTTACTCCCACACAATGATTTGATGCACAGGTGTGGCAAAGCTGTCAGGCAAGATTCCACTGTGTGTGCGTGTGTTTGTGTGTGTGTGTGTGTGTGTGTGTGTATGCGATGAACAGGTTCACACGTGTTGAGCCGTGTTGCTGCCTTGAGCCATTCTCTCTTTAAACTACACACATTCTGCACTTTGGTAAATGCTCAGCTTCTCTGTTGCATGGTACCAGCAGTGATTGCAATGGCGAGGTTTACAGGTTTATGAGAAAACAATGTTTCCAACCTCTCCAATCTCCAACACAGGAAGGCACTGTCCAAAAAAACTTCAGACTGGACTGTCCACATAGGCTTCAAAAAGCAATGCAGCAAGCAATATTGTATTTTCTGAGCCCCCATAAGCAATCAACAAGCCATTTGCTGACACTTAAACCTTAACTGTAAACATGTGGAAGACACTGAACAGCGCTACTGCTGAAAAGTGCACACATTTAGTTCAGCATGGCCAAAAGGTGTTATGTCTGTCAGCAGAGCTCATGGAGGTCTTTGTTCTGAGTGTGGGTGTGTGGCATTGCATTGTGGGGCGTGTCTGATGTGGGAACATTCTTTGCATGCTGACAGTGAGTTTTCATGGAAGGTGATTGAGAGCTGTTTAGCAGTTTGTGTATTAGCTGGGTCCCTGCATAAGTCTGACCCAACCAGTCTAGGGCAACATGGCACGAGAACAGGTCTCGCTAGGCCAGAGGTGGGCATTTTTCTCCAGGGGGCCATACTTCAATTCAGTCAGTTTGACATCTCTAAGCCAATCCAGTGCCTTTAATACAAAACTCAGGGTAGGGTTTGGGGGAAAAACCTTGAGGGCACTGCCCTTTCAGTGGGAGAAGCTTGTCAAAGCCACTCACTAGTAAAAGGGTACTCTGGTCCTAAAATGAAAAATTCAAGTCTAAACACAAACTTGATACAAACTAAGCTTAAATAAACTATCCCACGGTCAATAGAAACAATCGAGAAGACCCCTTGAAGAACCCTTGTCCTTCAATTGAGGGATTTACACAACCTTTTTCAACAGTTTTCAATAGTTATACAGAAGTGAATAGACCTAAAATAATAAACAATGTGTCCAACACATGAGAAAAACCTAGCATCCACATTCATCATGTAAATAATACGGAAAATACTAGTACTTCAAAATATTCAGAATATGTTTTTCTGTATAACATTGATACTACAGATAGTCAAATATTATCAGTAGTTATCTTCATCCAAAGTTACCTGATCACAGCTGGTTCATTTTTATGAGATTTGCTATACACCATACAAATAATAACCAGGAGAGCAACAGAGCAGGCAACAGAATTGTACTTGACTATTGTTTGATTATGACTAGTATCTAAAACTTCGCCATTTTACTTACAATATTAAAGCCAACTCTCCTATTTTCTTTTCTTTCCATGAACAGTAACCTGTAATCCAATTACACACCCTGAGTAGAAATGAACCTATAATGAATGAAAGGTTTTGTTGGTTTATGCCGTAGTTGAAAAGTCTCCAATTTGGGTAATCCCAGAATAATGATAGAGCTGTACCACTGACCTCCTCTGTCCAGTTAAGCTGTACAAAAGTTCTAAAAGTATATTTAGATACAGATAAACAACTCAACTCTTTCTTCTTCTGTCTCTCGAAAAGCCAGGACAACATGCAATTCTAAAAGTAGAAAAACTAAGAGAAATCCCCTCCACTCGCTATATCAAGTCTGTAAGGACAACCCTGGAGCCATTCTACAGTTTGTGCAACAGTCCAAAAGTATCCTCTGTCATCTTGGGAAGCTTTACCAATTGGGTATTACTTGTGTTATTCAAACGTACGAAGTTAGAATTACCCGAGCTTGGCATGAGTGGGGAGTTCTTTATCTCTCTGAGAGCTTGTTTTTTTCCTCCGGCTTCCCAGCCAGCCAGCGTCTGGGATCTGTGTACATCTTGGTGGCTTCAATCCAAATAGCAAATCACTTCTCACAGACATTGAGAAATACTTTCGTCAATTTGATAAGAAGAAGGATTCCGCTAAACCATCCGAATATGTCTGTCAGGAGAAACATACCAATCATAGCCTCATCATCCTTTATTCTGTAGGCAACAATGGAGAGGTCTGTGCACCTGAGAGAGCAGAACTGGGTCATCCCACAGGTCCAAGGCATCACTTACACAACAAGAAAAGAGAAGCCCCTGTGTTCATTGGCTTGAATGCACACAGTAGGATCTCAGCTTTCATACAGCCAAGAGGGACATAGAGAAAGAATGAGAGACGAACATTTGTTACTACCTCAGAAACAAACTTCTGGTTTCACAGAATGTTTCTAGGGTTTACCAGCAACCTTTCATCTAAAAACAGTTAAAGCATTCGATTTTTACCCTGAGTACTAATGCAACACTTTCGATTTTAGTTTGACCATCAGATTACATCACTAGGCAGAGGCCAGATCCTGCATATTTTCCACATTTTAAGAGATCTGCGTCAACACCAGGTTTTACTGGTTTACAGCAGATAAAGGAATTAGGGAAATTTCATCAGAAACAACTGGCATAACATATCCATTCAAAGTCTCACTACACTCTGCTAAGTTAAATGCTTGCCAAGAAAGTAACTCCATCCAGTGCAATTCTTCACAATGTTTTGTAACCTAGAATTTCAACTGACATATTTATAACCTGGCAATTACAGAATGAATTTGAAGCATTAACACCATCACACATATGTAATCATGCTTTGCTATGAGACCTAAGGGTGCACACGACAACTGCATTGTGTTAATGCATAACAGCATAACACAGAGTTTGGTTTTCTTTCTCTATATCATTGGTTAGCAATCCAAAGAAACGTTTGTCTCTCACAGCTCCCTACCCAAGTCCTTATGAAGGAGGTGGCGCCCTGTCATTAAGATGGGACTGGCTTTGGCACCACTCCAAAAGGTGTGAGCTAAATTGCCGACACTACAAACGACTACCTGAATGTTGACACTAATGACTTCTCCCACGATGGCAGAAGCAACAATTAGCCAATTCTAGAAATCTTGAAATTTCAGGTGAAGTTCAAATATGCATTTTCCTTTCAGTTGTGTGGCATTTAGAACTGAAACAAGAATATGAATGAGGATTACAGTACTGTGCAGCTGAGCGGCCTCCTACTCCATCTCCAAACTTTAATGTCTTGACTTGATATCTAAAACACAATCACATTGTTGAGGGAGTAAATCCATCTCTGGATCAGTAAAAAAGGCCTGGTCCAATGTCTCTGTTCCCTTGATGGTGCAGCACAGTGGGCCTGCTTCTACAACAACTTGACAACACCTTCCAGTGTACTTTTTTGCATCCCTGCCGAGTTTGTGGGTTGTGGTTCAACACAGCTGTAAGAGGAAACAGATGGCATTTTCCACTTTGGTCTCATGGCTATCAGAGAAACGCCTGCAGGCGAAATCATGGGTTGCTTGCTTCATTTTGTATAGGCTAGCGTGGGATGCAAGGCAAGGCCATTTCTAACTTTGCTTTGATAAACATTCAAACCCTTCTGGATCTGTCCAGATGTAATTCACTTGAGAATCCAGCGTTTTATCAAAATGAATTTGAGAGAACCAAATGCATCGCTAGCATTCATGCTTACTAATGTGACATTACTCAGGCACAGATTTAGGTTGCCAAGGTATGTCAGACAAGCATTGCACTTGAAGGTGCTTTAAATATTATCACACAGCACAGGGATCCAGGTAACAACCTGCCCTGGGCGACTGAGGTAATTACACTGTAATTCCCCGTAGTAAGGCAAAAACACTACATTTGTGTTTACCTTGACCTGCTTGAGTATACAGTTCGGCTGAGCCACTGCCCTCCAGAAACAGGTCACAGAGGAGGATGTGAAAGTGAACCAAAGTGAACTGGCTCAGTCAGCAAGCTGGAGCCCGGAAGGTGATATTCCATATCCAGCTTTGGTAACAGTAGCACTGTACCTCCTCGTCTGTGTTCATGGATGCATGTGTAAAACAGTATGACACCAGACTGCTGCTCCAGTAGAGCTGAGGTAGTCACATCACGCAGAGCTGAAACAATTCAATAATAAATGGGAGTGACCTTTTTTCTTGATTTCAGGTATAATATTCATTCCACAAAGTGGCTTTAACCTACTCAAAGGCAGATGGAAAGAGTTAATCTGACATGCATCTGTGAAACATACGTGTGAAGCCACAAGTTTCATGAGTAGGCCCCCACATTCCCCCAAACCAAGTCCCAGCAGGCATAAAGTAATTGAGTTCATAACAAAGCCTCAGCGCTTCTTTCATTATAATCTCACTCAGAGGTGAGTCACTAAACACAGTTATGAGAGACAGCATGTACAAGTTATTGTTTGCCTCAAAAGATAAATAGGATTAATTAATTTTGAACTAATAAACTCTTTAATAGTTGCTAGAACACTTTATTAGGTTGTTATTTTTTTTATTTACAACTATAGAACATAAGGCTAAGAAGAAATCATGTCAGATGTCAGCAGGTGCTACAGAAGGCACATTTAGTCCAGGTCACACTCTTTTCCAGGACCTGTGCCTCTGTCCCTGCAGTCTGAGGATGCAGCTCCTTACAGTGCTCATCTGCTCTCAGAGTGCCTTCCCATTTCTATTTAGAAGACGTGTGCATTCTCTGGTATTTGTGTGAATCCTGACACTAAAATGACAACCCTCAACCATTAAAAAATAGCTTGTCCACCATGTGTTTGTATGTCATTTAGTCTGTCTGACATCTGACACGATTTCTTCTAAGCCTTATGTTCTATAGTTGTAAATAAAAAAAAAAAAAGTTTTTTTAAGCGTCTGCTAAATACCATAACCATGTACTGCAGGAGAGACTAACAAAATTACTGTCATGACAGTTCGATTACAGAATTTGTATTGAGCAGCGACTGCGGCTCACACAGACAATCATAGAAATCTCATCTCACCTTTGGAGTCTACTGACAGGCAATTCTACAACGAACCATACGTCATCTTACACTTACTTGCCAACAAAACAAAACCAACAACAGCAAAAACAGACTCTTCTAAGCTGAATGGAGATAAAGAACTCCTCTCATACTTCCACTTTCTGTCATACTTCAACCGTTACTGTATAGCTAAGATATTATCTTCAGTGAACTTTGATCCTACTGTATGTCAGGAGTACTGTAGCACACAGATGAGATAGGGACCTCACCTTGACTGACAAGATGCTTAAATCCACCTTTTCCTTACGTAACTGCAGGCTTTGCAACATCACATTTACTGGCAATGTTTCAGTGGGAACTTAAATAATGCTTGCACAAACAGCTGCTGAGAGCTCTTCACTAAATTGTCTCACATGCCCCAACCTGAACTAATGATACATGAAGCGATGACTAAAGTGTGCTGTGGGATGATTTTGCACCATGCAGCGTAGTTTCTTTTAACGGCTCCTGATGGTGAGAGTGTCCTGGAAAAGCTTACTCACACCTCCGAGTCACAGTCTACCTGCTGACTTTTGAACCTACTTAGCCTACTGAAAAATGACCAAGCAAAGGCAATTGGAAAATCTATACATAATAGTATAACATCATACTATTGCCTCGAACAAAACTGAATTAGTGAATTAATTTTTGACATACTGCACTTACACACATTGGCCCCCACCCCTCACTATTAATTAAAATCGTTTTCATCTATATAAATAGTTGGCGATCCTTCAGAACACCACTGCACAAGAAAGATGATAAGCTACTAATGCCATTTCACGACATGTTTTACAGTAGTATCTCTATAGCCTGAAATAAAATCCCTTGATACCTTTCAGGTCACAACAGACAGACTGAGGAAGTCATTCATCCCCAGGGCCAAACTGTTCAATGCATCACTTAAGGGAAGAGGAGAAATAGACTTCTCCGCATAGTCTGTCTGCCTCTTCACCACCTCCATGTCTTGAACTGTCTGTCCACTAGCCACTTTACCATTGTATTCTGCCTCACTGTTTGCGTGCTTTATTAGCACATATGCACAACCCCTCCCTCCATGCCACAGCCGAACTGGGACCACACTTATACATTTCTTAATATAGTTATTTATACATAGATATATAGACTTTATTCTTGCACTGTTGCACTGTTTGACTTACTCATTTGCACCATCACCATGACACTCATTCACAAAGAGCACCTTACCTTACCTTATGCACAGAGGACCACAAGCTCAGTCCCTGCTTCAATCATTGCAAGCGCACCTGATTGATTAATCACCCTCTATGTGGATACTGTTTTTTAGAATGGATTTAGATTAAGTTTTATTTAGTGAACTTGTATTTTAGTATATTCTTTATCTTCTACAGTCCTTGTTGCTTAGTTGTGTTTTTTTATATTATATACTTTTAATTACTTTTTCTGCTGTTAGTGAATGTGTGTGTATGTCTGTATGCTACTGTGACCTTGAATTTCCCCTAGGGATCAGTAAAGTATCTATCTATCTATCTATCTATCTAAGTCCTGCATGGCACACCCTCAACACACCCTTCTTGATTATGTTGATTCTGTCTCCTGAACACAATGACGTGTACATGTGTGGGCACACTGGCACAAAACACACACCTATACACACACACACACACACACCTATGCTTACTCAGTCAATCTTTTAACTGGAGGCATAAACATTAGTTAGTACAGTAATGCTGGGAATTTAACTGTTTTGCCTAAAGCCCATAGCCTAGAAATCTAGACGCACCCTAGCGGCGGCAAATTACATTTGCTGCCAGGGCTAGTCTAGCAACTCTCCGTTGGCTTGTGAGCTCGAAAAATTAAACTTCTATCAGGCCAATCAAATCGTGTATAGAGTTGTTAGGCGGGCTTAACATAATGATTGATGCCAGAGTTGCAACGGGTTGGCTTGAATTCCCTGCTACTTGAAAACAAATAAAGATAATGTTGGCGAACAGTGCGACACGAGTTAAGCTTTTATTAAGTTGGCAAAAGTTTGAACTAGCCAACTAGCTCCGCTGGTGGGAAACGCATGGGACTCATAGCGCTGTCAGAGGGAATTTGAAAGACAACCGTTTATCCCGCCCCTCGGACTGAGCACTGCGAACGGTGAGTGCCCAGACCCTACATTTTAATGTGGGTCTGGCTCGTCAGGCTATAAAGTCCAGCCTCTGTCCTCAAAAACTGGCTGAAACCGTGCATAACTGTGGCACACTGTCAGTTACAAGAAAAAAATGCATCAGAGAGTGTGTGTGTGTGTAAACGCCAAAAGCTCAAAAACATAGGCTACTTTTAAAAGACGTGCTCCTCTCTCAGACAACAATTAAGGTATGGAAATGCCATATGAGTAGGCCTATACAGGTGGGGATATGCATGTATGTTGTTTCTCACAACCCCAGTGGATACACTGAACAGGCCAGTACTCTCCCGCACAAAGCTTTAGAAAAGCTAAGGAACAACCTACTGGGATGACTGGATTCCTTTAGCATAACAGGCATATCCTCAGCATAACAATATGCTTGGGGATTATACAATCAAGACGAAGAATGCACAGTCACATGACTTTTCACATCAAGTCAAAGAAACACCCATTGTCAGTCATGTGTATGTTTGCTTTTTATGCAAATTTGTGTGTGTGTGTGTGTGTTGCTGCATGCTTACCTCTTGATGGACTGGCTCAGGGCTCTTGGTGGGACTGGAAGTCTGGCTGAAAACAGAGGGAGCATTTCCATTCTCCACCTATGAAAGTACAGCAAACAGACTCCGGTCATCCTCATCCCCACTATTAACCCAGGCTTTTAGTAAACCTATTTCATGTGCAGGCAAGGCATCTACATTTCGTTAAGCATATAGGCTTTTTTAGAAAGGTTTCAAATGTGTTCCCATTAAAATGGCTCTAAGCGGCCTAGGCCTGCCTACCTTTTAGTTTAGACGGCCATAGGAATCTATATTTACAATCATTCTGAAATAACACTCTTCAATAATAGGCCTCTCCTAAACAAACATTGTGATTAGGCCTGGCCAGCAGGTAAACTTTTAGACTGAACTCACCGCTACGTCCTCCACACTGCTGACGCTGATTCTCTGCATGCCGACATTCTGAAAGTATACAGGTGTCATAACCTGCTGTGCCATAACCTGTTGTGGCATAACCTGCGCACCTTGGTTGACCACCATATAAGAATCGGCCCTCTGAACAGGGACCAGGTAACGCATGCCACCATAAACTGCATTTCCATCCAGGGCACCATTGATGTACTGTACTTGTTGAGATGCAGGTGAAGATACACTCAGGGTCCTGTATGTTGCGCCGTCAGAAGGAGACAGAAGCGTCCCCGTAATGTTTGGTTCCGAAGCTACGTTAACTGTGCGATACATCGTGGAAGTTTGGGAATAAGGAAGCGTCATCTTGGCAAAAAGTTAGTTCACTGCTGTTGTTTATCAAGACCTCTCTCCAACGAACAACATACGTTGTACAAAAAAGTGCGAGCCCAGATCACGAGAAAATGTGGTGTACAGACTGAAGTCTGAGTCTTGCTGTAGCCTACTTCCTTGAAAAATGCGGCGTAGCCTACAGTGGACTCAATATGCAAATAATCCACATGGACACACCTCCTGTTGCGGTCCAACAGCACGGGCCTACCGAAGCAACGCGAAACAAACTAGGCTAATTATTATAGCCTACCATTCGAATCTACCAGAGCCATAGAAAAAGTTTATCTACCGTTCTGGAATCTACATTCCCTCCAGATTAGGCCTACATGATGGACGGCTACTCAATGATTTGCATATCGCATAGGCATAGACGATGTGAAAATCTGCCTGCATCTCACTCGAATCTGCGACACCTTTCCCCAGAGAATTCAGTCAACAATAAGGTTTTAAATATCGGTTTTAATATTTCCCGGGTGCACAATTAAATATAAAGCCATAACCAATCTCTCAAATATATCAATTCCCATAAATTATGAAATCACTCAGTCGGCCAAAACGAATAACAATAGAACAGACTGGACAAGTGCAAATTTTGACCGAGTTTTGTCTACCTAGTTTGGACTGGAAAACCTACTCAAAAACTACATTGAAAGTCAGTGATCTTGACAAGGTAAGTAAGGATCCAAATATTTTGGAATGGTGTTAGTGATAGCCTACTTAAATCTACAGTCTTCTATGGCTATAGGCTGCAAGAAAAAATAATGTGTAGGCCTAATCTGCTGCACACTCTTAAACCCAAAATATTCATTTAATACACTGCTCAACAATTAAGGGAACACTAAGTTTTCACAATTGCTAAAACACATTTTTTTAAAACCTTCCGCCCTTTTCCCCTTTCTCAAACTCTGTTCAAAGGACAGTTCTTGCAAAATCAAACAACTGCGTCAAGTTTCACCTCGACACTAAACAATGTCAGGGTAGCCTGCAATGTGTGATTGAAGTGTTCCCTTCATTGTTTTGAGCAGTGTACATTAGAGGCACATCCTATCCATGTTTTATCCTGTGTTGTTTAACACAGGCTATGCTCAGATAAACTTGCAGGAAATCCCTGTTGAAGCCACTGTTCCAGGGATTGAGTGGTTCACCGTCAGGTCTTCCTCCAAGGGGTCATAGTGTAAAGAGCGGACTCGACGGATCCCATCCATCTGCCGATTCTGGATCAGGTCTGACCTGGACACATCCGCCAGTGCCAGCTGCAATAAGGGATCCTTCCGAAACAGTAGCAACATTTCGCAACTCTTTATCAGACGTATTGACAAAGTAGCAAATAGCACACACCTTTTCACAAGATGTTATCCTATAGATGTACCTTATTTCTTAGGCTATATAATTTCTAACAAAGCAGGAATAAATAATAAATAATAATTATAATGGGGGAAAACAGTATTTTACTATCGAGGATCATAATCATAATTTCTCAGAGCAAATGAAGCATGAGTCATGACTGTCAGAATAACAAATCATACACACAAAATGCTAAACATAAAGACAACTTATTTCTCCATTTACAACACTGGCACATGTGTGTCTTGGCCTTGGCTGCACTTTAAAACTGAAGAAGATATAGAATCAAAGTTAAACAAAAAAAAAAAAAAAAAAAAAAAAAAAAAAAAGCTTCCATTTGAAACATTTGATTTCTGTGTCTGCTCTTTTCAAATCTCATACAATAGAAAATATACAAAGGAATTAGGCATTATAGCAGAAATATATTTTTCCTCCAAAGTCCATAATAACAATACAGTGCAACCAATAGAATTTATGCTGACAAAACATAGAATGGGTGAATGACAAATTACGAGGCAAGTTGTGAAGCAGTAAATGTACACGTTATATGAAGGCAGGACATGTAACAGTGAACTCCCTTGGAGTGTGTATGATCCATTATTGTGATGGCTTGATGAGGTGCAACGCTGTACATGTACTTTGTCAGAACTCAACTGCTACATGAAGTTTCCTCCTCTCTCATGACTGAGGATCTTAAAATGAATTGTTTCTAAAAGGCATCTTCTCTTATGTGATGGCCTATTTACAACGCACACCTGCCATTAAAAATGAAACTCTGCATGCACAACTCATAAAACCCTCTAAAGTCGTACCCTCATCTTCACCAAGTGGTGGTAACAGCTAAAGCACTGCATTGCAGATCAATGTGATGTATGATATAAAGCTCAATGAGTCTCATCTTTAAATCCCAAATACCTTATAGTTGCCATGCCATAGTTATAACTAACTTGGTCAACCAAATCTCCAGTCTGTCAAAGACTAGGGTAGTTTTGACCATCCTCGTCCTAGTCACAGGGCAAGAGCGCTACCATTGATGTCCGTCTAGATCTTTGTGCAAAACAATTAGGTCATGATCAACCACAATCCCCAAAACAACCTTGTACCAAGATAGTGATTTCTCACATGTCCCAGACAGGACCTTGCATACTTACTGCTGTAGGTGGTACTTGACAGTATGACACAGATCCTCTCAGAAACAACCTAAAGTGAGCAAATTCAGGGCTCCAAAACTACGTCAAACTTGCCTACAGAAACGCCAGACCTGCTGGCAAAGGTGGCTCTTCTGAAATTAGTGGAAGACTACACTTTTTTTTGAATGAGGGGGGTGAATACATGAGCCATACCAGAAACCTTCGCTGCAGCAGATCACAAGAATGCCCGCAATCTCTGTTCAAATCGCTTCTCCTCCACCTCTCTTGGTGTCAGAACTCAGAAACCTTTACAATAACTTCGGAATAATTTTAGGGATATTTTTTTTTCTAGGGCCCAGAAAGTGCTTCGTAGAGTAACAGCCCTAAATGTTGCCAACTGGTTAAATACAAGCTTCCCAGTGGGGCTATACTTGACCACCACCATGTAAATGTACTACAAAGTAAGCAAGGATTTACTGGAATTCAGAAGCGATTCAACAGGCCATAATGCTAAAACAGACATCAAAGCTTTTGGAAAAACTATAAGATGAGCCTTATTCATACAATGGCCATTCAAAGGAAAATTCATATACTGCAAGTATGATCAAATGTTGCAACATTTTGTGAACATGAACGTGGGCTTCACGTTCATGTTTGTTCACGTTTGTTCACATCATAAGCTACAGTGAAGCATTTCCAGAAAAAAAGAGGGGGAAAAAAAAACATTAGATACAAACTATATTGGCTCAGAGAAATAAATACATATTTAAAGTTCATCAAAGTGACCCAGTTTACCCATTCACAAAATAGTCACAGTCTTAACATCTTTTAGAAAAAGCAAACATAAGCTTTCAGGAACTATGTGTTTTAGTTCCTTGAATGGTTCTAGACTTTAGTGGGAAAATGGTTCATCACACTTACATTATTGGGTGGAAGTGATATGAAAACATGCAGTTCAAATCTACTTTTCAGGAACACAAAAACTGGATGAGTATTGAGTTTTGCGTCCGGTCATGCAAACACAGGTATCGTCCATTATACACAAGTTCTGCTCTCCAGCCAAGACAAATTGAAATCAAGTAGTGCCCACTACTAATCTGACCTTTCGGGGGTTAATTGGCTGAGTGAGAGCAATATTTTACTTTTAGGGTTGTAATAGACAGTACTTGGGTTTGAACTGTGGTGGCCAATCTGGTAAAGCAGAAGTGTTGAATGGAAGACTGTTGAAAGATCATTGCCTAGAAACATTCACAGCTCCTGAAAATGTCCTTTTTTAACAGGCACAAAGGCAGCATATGGCATCTGCACACATGTTCACAAACTGCCAATTCATCTAAAGAGGTGGTTTATATACTAATATTTCCTCTGGGTTACCTATTGAGGCATTTAGTTAACAACAATTATATTTAATTGCTGCCTACTGTATCTTATACTTGTGAGCATCTTACAACTCGCTGGTGCATCTGAACACCTTCCGTAGGTATCTATCCAAAGCAGGAATACCACGTGGAGGACTAGCTGACCACTGACACATCACGACAGGCTGTGTGTGTTACGCATCAGCATCACTGCCACTCACCTCAGTGCACATACCGTCATACAGCTCCATATCCCAAATAGAGCAGTCACAAACATTCAAAGAAATGAAGGCAAAATAAAAACTATTGCTTGATCAATTAATAAAAAGGATAAAATTCCCAATGTGGCATCACTGCATTAGTAGTTTTCCACCTGCTATCCATTCCAGCTTGGTCCAAAATGACCAACATTATTGTTCAGCTGCCAGGGAGGGGATTTGAAATGAAAGATGGAGTCGAATAGAGCAAATAAGCAACATGAAATGGTATAACAATAAATAAATAAAAACAAATAAAAACAAATGAAAAAGGAAGCTATGCATAAAAAAAAACATTTAAATAATACTTAAATAACTTGCAACGCACATACACACACACACGTGATCAGGGAGTGATTGTGAATGCACAAGAACCCTTGAGGGAGAAGGTTCCGATCCCTCGAAGGGTGTTCAGCAGGCTGGCTATAAGGGAAGCTTCTTCAGCTGCTCGTACGTCATGAAAAACTGAAGGAGGGTGAAGGAAGATCTCAGAATTCCCAGGACAAAATTTCCTATACCTCTAAAAGCATGCAGTTACATACATTTTTATCTACTTTATATTTGCTGACCTCTAGTGAATACAATAAAATACAATGGAACTTCCTTTTCTTTTGCCTGACAAAACACTAAATATTTTGCATGCATGACAGCTGAACGCTGAAGTCAATTTCAGGTAAATGACCCACTTGAAAATCCTCTTCCCTGAACTCTGGTGGAAAGGATACAATGATGTTCCAGGGTCCTAAACGGAGCCAGTTGGGCCAGAAGCCCTTGTAGAGGGCAAAGAAGCCCTCACCCCTCCAGGTCTGCATGAGGCCGTCCAGCGTGCCTTTGTAGAGCGGGCTGCCTGCCAACACTCGCTGGTTCATCATCCGCGTACGCACCACGTCCACCGGGTTGGACGCCAGCGCCCCCGCCAGGCCACAGGTAAAACTGGAGCTGCACAGAACCAAAGGAGAAGAGGGGCTTTTATAGTGAGCTGGGAGAGTAGTGGTTGTGGGTAAATTTGTGGGTTGTGGGTAAATAAAGCTACAAGAAAAGTGTTTCAGGTACAAGTGTCCACTATTCTTCTCTAAACAAAAACAAAATGGCCACTTGTATCACCAAAGGCTTCAGCTAACTTGTTAGTAAGCTTCCATCAGTGCCATTTGGGCTGTTGATGGAGTTTGCAACGTTTTAATAGAAAACTGCTGTGAGAAAGTTTATTTCCAGTTACTTACACAAAATGTGTGAGGATAGTGTCACCCATCACTCCTGAACCAATGAGGTGCTTCTTGGTGATGTCGTACACAGGTAGCTCCACCCCAACAACAATGGCCGCTCGCTGTGCTGTAGGTATCACGCCCTATGATTGGATAAATCATGAGTTACTGGTATGAAGACAAGATACTTACTCATTGATCAAAGTTAAACTAGGATTATTATGCATTCCCTTAAACAGAGTATTACCCTAAATATTCAATCAAAAGATCAAACTTCCCTATATAAAAAAGCACAGCTCAAGACAAGGGGAGTTTCATCCCTGTGTATGTCAACCATTGGTGGTTACAAGTAGGTATATAACTAAGTATTTACTAAGTAAGTACTAAGTACAGTTTATCAGAGGACCAAGTCAGACAAAAAAAAAACCTGTAGCCTGAATCTAAAAAAAAAAAAAATGGGATGGCAATTCACTGCGGGGATCACATTAGCCAGCGGCAAGCAGCAGGTTTCCTATGGTTCTCTATGGTTCGGCAGCGGAACGGTGGCAACACTGGCGTAACGCTAGCGTTGAACAAGCTGAGCGTTGAACTTGGTTCAACTTTCAAAGCGCAACGCGAGCGTATTCAATTGACAAACCGTTTGTGTTGCTTAGGAACGAGATAAAACTTATTATGGTCTGAGTGTTGCATTACGTTTGTCGCTGCCGCTTGCCGCTGGCCGATGTGATCCTCGCCTAAAAGCTTTGTGGGGGGGGATGAAGGCAGGGTGAAAGGCGGGATTGGCACTTACCCTCCACAGGCCACGGGTGCCCTCTGTCTGGTAGATGTTCATGAAGTTGGACATCATGCTGCCCTGGAGTAGGCTGCCCTGCGCTTGCATGCGAATCTGCGAAGAGAGGAGGCCACCCAGGCAAGGTCAGCTTCCACTACACGTGCTTCATGCTGGACCCATTCACTTTCTGAACGATTGTGCTATCTATAGCTTTGTATTGGTTATTTGCTCTAAACATAACCAGTCCCCTAAATGAAACAAACTCTTTGGTTCATAAAGTTTAGAATAGACAGAGCATCGTGACTTGCAATTTATTGTGAACGAAGGACATAGGCACTACTTGGAATCTTGTCTTGATTGACAAACCCTTTCAACTTGGTAAGATTAGTATTGAGAGGAGGTGGCCAAGTTTACAGTCCTATCTCTACAAGTACTGGACAACTGGCCTGTTGAACATGTTCAAGAATCACCACTCCTATCCATGGCTAAACAGGACAATATTGCTGAAGAATGAGCTCCTTAGCAAGTTAAGATAATTAACTAGTTACAAGATTACATGCCATTAATGGTAAGCTCAGGGTTTCTGTAGTTCTGTCTAATTTGCCAAACATCTCCATAACATCAATGCACCCCTATGGAAGAATATTAGACTCGAACGTTTTGTACGTGTGTATCACACTTTGCTGTGAGACATATAAATGGGGAAAGGATGATTGTATGTTGTTTCCCAAATGCTTCAGTGTCTGACACAAAAAACAAGCTTGCAGAACTGGTGTCAAAATATGCAACTATCAAGCGCATCATTGTGCATGTTGGAGCAAATGACATCTACAGAGAACAGCTGTATGTCAAAGAAGATTTCAAGGAACTTTTCTCTGCCCTATATGAGCTTGGAATACAAATTTTCATCAGTGGCCCACTCCCAGCAGAGGGAAGCTTTGTATTTTCCAGACTATTCAGTTTAAACATCTGGCTCGCAAAAACATGCTTTTCAGTTGGGATGAATTTTATTGACAATTTTAACCTTTTTTGGAATCGCAGGGAATACTTCAGACCAAATAGCACAGAGCTGAGTTGGACTGGGGCCAAGATCTTAACCGAATACTATCACCTCTCTCTCCTGCACCCAACATTTTTTCTGCCAACCTTGAGCCGAGCCTCTGATAAGCGCTCAGTGGCCATACAGACAGAACAAGCGGATGACATCAACAACTCAGCTAAACCAAAACACTCTGCACAGGCTGAAACAGAGATATGCCCAACCTCCCCTGCTGTGGGGCCCTCTGATAACCACCCGCTAGCCTCCACTGAAATGCAGACCTTGGAGAAACATAAACAACCAGCTCAACAATGCCAAGCCATGTCCACTGGACAAGATAAGATGGGTGCTGCTAAAATGACTCAAAGTCAATCACTGGCGTCAAACTCCCTGGAATCTCAGCAAACAAATGGATGTGATGAGCATGAGGAGATAGCACCTATCAAAGCTGCTGAGAGGATATCAGAAAGGAAGGGTCATGTTGTAACACCAGTACCAATACCCCTCCCCACCTCCGTCGTCTCCTTGTCACCACAAAGACACAACAACATGGAATACACTACTGGAATACATGCTGAAAGCGGAGCATCTGCAACAAACTTCCCAGAACCTCAGCAGGCAGATGGAGACTCTGGATCAATTTTCAACCCCAACCTCCTTGATTTCCCATCACCACCCACACCCAATCACGTCCCCACCCAATCAAACTCCCCAGGCCACACAAACCCCCCTAATCTCCCATCCCCATCCCCACCCCTTCATCCCACCACCCACTCAAACTCCACAGGATCCCCTGAATACCCATCACCATCCCCACCCAAGCACATGATGTTCCCTGCAAGAATGGAGAGACTGCTACCAGTAGCCATGCAGAGTTTTACTAGCCCAAGATCATTAGCACCAAAGAAGCGAAGGACACCTCCACCCCCTCGCCCTCCCCCTCCCCGTTTAGAAGGATCTCTTAAGCAGCAGCAACCTCTTAGTTCATTTTCTCAGCCGGCATATAGCATGGAATGTGCAGTGGAAAATACAGATGGCAGCAGCAGGGGACAATTATATGATGACTGTATTGCATGATATTCTCAGGGTCCCTGCAATATAAATGGTACTGACAGTAGTTTTGAGAACATGCCGGGACCCAGTAAGCCCATGACATTCTCTATTCCTGTATTGACAAGAAATAGAACACAAATGCATCGAGCTTATAGGGTAAACCAGTCCAATCTCCTACCCGTACCACATCAACCTCAGATTTCCCCCATGGATCATATTTCCCCAACACTTAAACTAACAAAACTAGCACTCCTAAATATCAGATCTCTTTCAAACAAATCATTCTTAATTCATGATCTAATTTGCACACACAACCTTGATTTTTTACTTTTAACTGAGACATGGTTAGATCAAGCAAACAGTGCTGCTACTCTCATCGAATCAGCTCCCCCAAACTTCAGTTTCTTGAGTGCTACCAGAGCAAATAAAAGAGGTGGGGGGATAGCCACAATTTTCAAGACGTCTTTTCAGTGCAATCAGTCGTCATTCGGTGACTTTACTTCATTTGAATATCTGTGTGCATGCATTAAGTCTTCTCCTCAGATTTTATTACTGACAATTTACAGGCCTCCAAAACATTCAGCTAAAGTTTTTCTTGAAGAGCTAGGTGAACTGCTATCAGTTGTTTGCATAGAGTATGACTGTCTTATTATATCAGGGGATCTAAACTTGCATGTGGATAATCCTGAAAACAATTATGCCAAGGAATTCATTGCACTAATCGATACTTTCTCCCTAACACAGCATGTACAGGGGCCAACACACTCTCTCGGCCATACCCTCGACCTTGTTATCACAAAGGGTCTCGATGTCTCTACAGCTGTTAAAGACCTGGCCTTATCTGATCATTTTTGCGTGTTCTTTGATGTGTCTATGTCCCCACACACTCAAAACACAGCTATGATGGTAAAAAGGAGAATCATAAACGATCAGACAAGTGCTCTCTTTGAGCAAGCACTTTCACTAAAGTCAAGTCAACGGTCAGACTCTGAAGACTTATTTGATCACTTTAATGCAAAAATGGCAAACATTATGGATGACATTGCTCCATTACAATTCAAGAAAGTTAAGGACAAACAGAAAGCACCATGGAGGCAAAATCCAGCAGTTAAACTTCTAAAAAGAGAGTGTAGGAAGACTGAAAGAAAATGGCGTAAATACAAACTTCAGATCCACTATGAAATCCATAAAGAGATGCTCCGCACATATAACTCTGAAATATGCAAAGCAAGACAGTCTTTCTTTTCTAACATTATCAATAGAAGTTCAAATAACACTCGTATTCTATTTTCAACTGTTGATAAGTTAACAAATCCCCCCTCACAATTAGCGCCTGAACTTCTCTCAACTAATAAATGCAATGAGTTTTCATCTTTTTTTAAAGGTAAAATTGACAAAATCAGACTCAACATATCTGCTCAATTACAAATTCAACAACCTGAACTTCCAGCAACAAACAGAGGGAAACTAAACTTGATGTCAGAGTTCAGCTTGATAGACTACGAAACACTTGAAAAAACGGTACAGAATCTCAGCCCTTCCACATGTGTCTTAGACACTCTGCCTACCAATTTCTTCAAAACTGTTTTTCACCTCATAGCGGCGGATGTCCTTCAAATTGTAAATGTATCATTGCTGTCTGGCACTTTTCCTAAGTCACTGAAAACAGCTGTTGTAAAGCCACTTCTCAAGAAGAATAACCTGGATGCCTCCATGCTAAACAATTACAGGCCCATATCCAATCTACCTTTTATTGGCAAAATTATTGAAAAAGTAGTCTTTAATCAATTAACCACCTTCCTAACATCAAATGGGTATTTTGATTACTTTCAGTCTGGTTTTCGGGCAAATCACAGCACTGAAACAGCTCTCATTAAAGTTTCCAATGACATACGCCTCAACACAGATTCAGGTAAAACATCAGTCCTAGTGCTACTGGACCTTAGTGCAGCATTTGACACTGTTGATCACAATATTTTACTACACAGACTAGAACACTGGGTTGGATTTACAGGCATAGTTATCAGCTGGCTAAAATCATATCTACAAGAAAGGAGCTTCTTTGTTGCCATCGGAAACTGTACCTCAACACCAACGTCCTTGACCTGTGGTGTTCCCCAGGGGTCGATCTTGGGGCCACTATTATTCAACCTCTATATGCTCCCACTTGGACAAATCATTCAAAATAATTTGATTTCATATCATAGCTATGCAGATGACACACAAATTTACTTAGCTCTATCACCAAACAACTATGGTCCTCTTGAATCTATGTGTCAGTGTATAGAACAAATCAACACCTGGATGTCTCAAAATTTTCTTCAGCTGAACAAAGAAAAAACTGAAGTAATTATATTTGGTAAAAATGAGGAAAGACTTAGGGTTGCCACTCTCCTTGACACAAAAGGGTTGAAGGCAAAGGATACTGTTAAAAACCTTGGTGTATTAATTGACAGTGATCTAAATTTCAACAGCCACATGAAAGCGATAACTAAATCAGCTTTTTACCACCTCAAAAATATTGTCAAACTCAGAGGGCTGATGTCAAAACATGACTTAGAAAAACTCATTCATGCATTTATCTCCAGCAGGGTTGATTACTGCAATGGACTGTTCACAGGCCTTCCTAAAAAGACTATTAAACAGCTTCAGGTGATACAAAATGCAGCAGCTAGGACTCTAACAAAAACTAAAAGAACTGACCACATTACTCCAATTCTTAAGTCCTTGCACTGGCTTCCAGTAAGTCACAGAATTGACTTTAAAGCACTATTGCTTGTTTATAAATCAGTAAATGGAGCAGGACCTAAATACTTGTCAGACATGCTTCAGCAGTACACACCTTCTCGTCCTCTCAGGTCCCAGGTGAAAAACCTGCTAGTAAAACCTACAGTTAGAACTAAACATGGTGAAGCAGCTTTTAGCTGCTATGCGGCTCAGCTGTGGAACCAACTTTCGGATGACATTAAAAAGGCCCCAACTGTAGCCAGTTTTAAATCTGGACTTAAGACCAAACTGTTCTCAGACGCTTTCTGCTAACTGTGCCGAGTTACAAATTCTGAATCTGCCTCGATAATTATTCTACTTTGTCTTTTATTACTTTTTTTACTACTTTTGCCTTTGTTTTTGCTTACTAATTATTCTTTATTTTTAAATGATTTTACCTTGTGTTTTATGTTTTCCTTTTATTATGATCTTTACCTTTTAACTATTCTTTGACTATATTGCCCTTCTATGCTTTTATTTGTTATTATCGTTTGGTTTTGTTTATGTAAAGCACATTGAATGACCTCTGTGTATGAAATGTGCTATATAAATAAACTTGACTTGACTATCACGTTTTGAAACTGTAGAAATTGTAACTGTAAAAATGATCTGTACAAGTAAAAAATTACAAATTTTAGGGCATATTTGTAAAAAATTACAAATATGCCCTACACTTACAAATCTATTCTACAGGTACGGATCAGTTTTACAGCTACATATCATCCTACAGTTAAAAATATTTTACCATTACAAACATATTCTACAATTACAAACCAATATTCTACGCACAAAAAGCTGTCCTACAGTTACAAATCTTTTCTGCAAGTGCAGACTTTTGCACCACCTTAGGGATGAGAAGTGTCTCATATGTATTGTGTGTGCATCAAGATTTTTAACTGTAAAACTAATTTGTGATTTAACAAAAAAATAACACGAACGATTTTAAGTATTACTCATATGTCCTTCACTTACAAATATATTCCACAGGTACTAAACCTACCACAGTTGCTTGTCTTAAAGTGTAGGGCATATTTGTGATATTGGCAATTACTTGTACAGATCATTTTTACAGTTACAAATAATTTCTACAGTTTCAAAACGTGATACACACATACAAAACTTTTGAGTGTAATATTCTTCCATACACCCCATAATTCATCGACTCATCACAGTACCTTCAGCACATCTGTGGGATTGGCTAACGAAGACGACAAGACTCCTGATACCACTCCACAGAACACGTTGATGACCATGGTCTCATCTGGGAACAGAAATATTGGGAGCCATCAGAAACAGACTGCATTGTGTCCAGACCAGATGACAAACAAGAGAGAACAGAGACGAAGGAAGTACAGCATCATTGAACAGACTATCATTCTGCTGATTTGAGAACATTAACATAACCATATGCTATTCATGCACTTAACTTTTTGTCTTCATTCCAGATATGTGAGCAGGAAAACTAGTTAGAAATAGTGATATCACTTTCTACCAAAAATGACAATAAATAAATCATTTTCCTCCTATGATACAAAGCATAGGCACTAGGCATAGGCATTACAACAGATGAGACTAAATCGAACCCTTTAAATAACGGTTGCCTGTGCCTTCGTCTCAAAAGTGAAATGAGACACTTTTAGCAGTTGGTATGAAAGGGTTACTAGGGGTTGTTTGAGAACAAAAATAGACAGTTAGTTCTGTGGTTAAAACCTACAAGTCGGAAACAGGATTTCAGACAAGGAGGGAAGGAAATAAAAAAGAAATATACAAAATGGATCGAGTTTAGGAACAATAGTTACAGTGATCCTTGATCAATGTGTGACCCATAGTAAGAGAGGTCGTCCCAAGCCCCGTTCATTTTTGGTAGGAGTAGAGGCGGACGTATCCGCGCCAACCAGCAGGCCAAACCACAGCCTGTATCAAAATAAGCATTCAAAACACAGTGGCAGAAACCCAGCAAGGCATGCAGATTGGAAAAAAGGACTAAAATAAATCAAAATAAACCAAATTTCACTTCCCCATCAATAGAGCTGGTAAGTCCCGCCCTTTGCTGGACCTCTAGATTGAAAAATCGTTAATGCAAGTGAATGTGAGAAAATAATTATTTTCTGGTCCCGTTTGAATTTTGCCATGAATGTGAACATATGTTGTCTGTGAATTTTTAATATAAATTTTCGTGTAAAGAATGCTACAATTGAGCGGGTAGAAGTTTGATGCGGTTAAACTTTGTGTGAGAGCACTTTGTGGATTACAACTTTCCGCTAGACGACAGATCACTAGTTTCCCATAACAACCATCAGTTGGTCGAGATGTAGAGGGTTATTAAGATCGACTTTGAACACAGTGAACCATACAACTTTACAATCACACTGTATCGTAGTGTTAATGTGTTGAGTGAAGCTAGACATGTTTCAAATATTTTTGTTACCATGTGTGTTTATTCCTGCCGTTACAAAAACTAGCATCTCAGTTAATGTTAGCGATTAGAGCTAGCTCACGTCACAGGCGACATGTAGTCTTTCTCGTTATGTATTTTCCACAACTGATAGCCGAAGAATCATATAATATACTGTCAAACTCGTAACATGAAAAATTATATTAAAAAAAAACGTAAAAAACGACATATGTTCACATTCATGGCACAAATCAAACGGGACCAGAAAATAATTATTTTCTCACATTCACTTGCATTGACGATTTTTCAATCTAGAGGTCCAGCGGAAAGGGCGGGACTTACCAGCTCTATGACATCATTCACACACACACACACACACACACACACACTAGCTCAATCACTTGCTCACACATATGGGATCCAGGTAATGCCATTTCTGTCATTTTCCTTGAGGCAAGCCTAAAAGGATCTAGCATGGGATGAAGCCTACCAGGACCTAGCCATAGTGGCGCCAGGTACAACAAACCTGGGTTAAAACACACACACACACAACTAAACACTTGAGTTGACACAGCCTGGCTTCTTTTCTCTTGTTTGGACATTAAGTTAGTTACAGTGGCTGAACTCCATAGAGGTCTGCAGAAAAGCTACCACACCCACACAAAACCATAAATTCAGACAGATGAGGCACCATGGGTCATAACAGCCCTGCATTAGTAGACCACTACTAGACTAACTGTGTTGTTGGCATGGCAGAGGCAGGTTCAACACCACACACGTCATTAGCCTAAGTGAATCCTCTTTGTGTGCACACCTACCCAACAATTGCAACTCATAAGCAGTAAACACACACACACACACACACACAGTGCTTTTTGATTGCATCAATGTGTAATGTTTGAATGTGCTCAAACAACCGGAATGTCACTGCATTAGCAGTAAGGCTGTCAATTTCCATATGACTGCCGTTCTTTACAGAAGTGCAGTGGCCTGGTAGGGGTTTGTATCTTTATACAGTCTACGGTTTGCATTTGGCATGTGCATTCAAAGGCTGCAGTATGAGCAGGGGTCTCATTTGCTTAGGGGGAGCTTTTCTCACACAATCATGTTTGTGATATAAAGATAAAAAAAAAAAAAAAGGCTACATGAAAAGTGCCAGAAAAAAATGTAGCCGGAAAACAAATCTGCTCTGTCACAGATAGGTAAGTTTAACTAAACAACTGGCCCACTTGCACTGAGGTGCGTTTGTTCATGGACATGAACTTTCCCCAAAATGGAGATCTTGCAATGCAACCAAGGTAGTGCCGCTGCGCTGATTAATCAGTTTCTTTAATTAGATTTGGCCAACAGCTACATTTTAAATCCCCCTCTCTGCAAGCCTGCAGGGCCTCTTCTCCACAAAACCATTTAAGACCAGTTCTCATGGCTGTGTCCAACCGTAGCCCTGTGGGCTATAAGGTAATCATTATTTTGACTGTATGAAGCGCAACACTGGGCATACAAGGCAGAGGATATGGACAGGGATGGGTTGCGGCCCTCCATTTCTGTGTGTTTTAAGCTGGTCTTTTAGTCAAACTGTGTTTTGTGTACCATTTAAAAAAAAATAAATAAAAAAAGGGATTTACAGCACTTTGCCATGCCAACTAACCGAAGTCCATTACTGGCTTTATGTATTCACCAAGAAACAAAGACAATAGTTTTGTATTTCCCCAAGGAGTTTAAGTGCTGCATAAATTCATTTAATTTCATCCACAAGAGCATAATTTCCCAGCAATCTCTCTCCCTGTCTCTAGCACTACATAGTCTTTAATAATTCTCAGGCACGCATGACAGCTTTAAACCGTGCCCATTCAAAGACGACCACACAGCCTGCCTTGGGAATTCGAACTCACCTTCAGGGCGGCTGACAAACAACTTTTTCAACGTGTTGTAGGTGCCAATCTTAATTGTCCCGTAGGACGCCTGCCGTAGGAGGGCTGGTGAAATCCTAAGGGTAAAAACAGAAGAAAGCTGCTCAGATTCACATATAAACTACAGAAGACAACTGAAACCTCTGTACTTTAAAATGAAAGCTCTCTCACAAAAGAACACACACACTTGCACTTAGCTGAAAAAGAAAAAAAGGGGGAAAGGAAGAAGCTCACTAATATTTCAACCCTCATGTGTGTGTCTGAAGTTCATTACTATATTGAGATGAGTATGGGTGTGTCAATCAAACCATCACACGTACACATACACTGATACAACCACCAGCAAACTGAAATAAATTAAAGATGCAGGGCAGACAACTAAACAAACAGGGAACATGAACTAGGAAGAGTGGCGAGAGCACATGAACAGGGAATGGAGTACTCCATTTCACTCCTGTCTGACCAGCAGAAATTGTTGACACAAGAAGCAGGAGAAGGACTGTGAGGATTTAACAGCATATTCATTTCTGCCCAGTCTTCTGAGCTTTTTTTAGTACGCCTTCTCAGAGGGACAGTTTGCCAGATATAATTTGATGCAGACTGCTGCAGGCTACTAAACACGGTTGCTGTTAAATAAAAAACATTTAAAAAAAGGAAACACACCTCCTGTCTGGGGCATGCAAGGTCAGTCAGTTCTGTGCAAGCGTGCAAGGTCAACTTGAAAGAACAGCACTCTGAGTGCCATTCCTGCCATACCTGTCTCTCAAATATCAGGTGGCAACATGCACAGGGCAAGCAACCCATTAAAGGTTAAACATCAGGAGCTGTGCAGTGTGCACCAGGACAATGACACTGAGAAAGTGGCCAACACATAGTGCTCTAGGAACTTAAGCACACTGCACATAGGCGCCAACATGAGTGGTCGGTCACTTGCCCATGTTCGCCAGCGCCAAACATTTCTTAACTGACAAGCATTCAATGAACAACAGATTTTATTGAGCGGTGCCAACAAAAATAGAACTGAATCATAATCTACACGGCGGTGGCGAAAGGATTTGGCGGTGGTGTGTGGGGTATCTAACGTAATCCGAAGAGGAGTGCACCGCCGTCATGTCACCGCCTATGTGCGGGGGCCTATAGTGGTATCCACTCCTCCGTCCACAGGACAGGGCAAATACAAAGTATATAAGTATATATACTCTTTTGATCCAGTGAGGGAAATTTGGTCTCTGCATTTATCCCAATCCGTGAATTAGTGAAACACACTCAGCACACAGTGAACACACAGTGAGGTGAAGCACACACTAATCCCGGTGCAGTGAGCTGCCTGCAACAACAGCGGCGCTCGGGGAGCAGTGAGGGGTTAGGTGCCTTGCTCAAGGGCACTTCAGCCGTGCCTACTGGTCGGGGTTCGAACCGGCAACCCTCCAGTTACAAGTCCGAAGTAGGCCACGGCTGCCCCCAAATAAATGGTCCTCGGGCAGAGGACGCATCAGATATTAAACTGATAACTGACTAGACTTGATCTTAGCCAAAAGGCCGAGAAGCGGTGAAAGTCATCAGTTGTCTAATAGCTAAATATTATAGCCGTGCCATGAGGAGTCCTCAGGTAATTTTCTCCATAGTGCATCGGTTTTCTCAATCACTATCCAAATGCAGGGCAAGCTACTTGATATGTGTAGTGAGCTAAGCTACTCTACAATAAATTCAGCTTCACTACACAGAAGCTACCACCCATAAAAATGTAGCAAGCTAAGTTACAAACTGTCAAAAGTAGCTTGATAGGCTACATTAGTAGCCACTTTCAGTGTTTGGACATCAATTATTCCATTCTCCCACCTCTTTCCTACTTAATTTGTTTCATTAGCTGATTTAAGCTTAATTTCATTCACTGATGCAAAATGGAAAAACGGTAGTTCAATGAAATTCAATCACCTGAACGTGTGTTCGTATGTTTGTGTTGGATGTCGTTGACGTCGACAGGAACTTTTTCTTTGGATTACACAGAAGGCATTTGAAATAGATTTCTTTTCGCTGGTCGCGACTAAAGTGACGTACTTTTGAAGGTATGGCCACGGTGTAATGTTGTCTTCTACAGATCTTGGGCTCTCTACCATTCTGTCTTTTCCCTCCAGTGTATGTATGCATGTGTGTGTGTGTGTGTGTGTGTGTGTGTGTGTATGTGTGTATGTATGTATGCATGTCTGTCTGTGTGTATGTATTGTGTGTATGTATTGTTTGTATGTATGTATGTATGTATGCATGCATGTCTGTCTGTGAGTATGTATGTATGTATGCATGTATGCATGCATGTATGCATGCATGTATGCATGCATGTATGCATGCATGTCTGTGTGTGTGTGTGTGTGTGTATGTGTGTATGTATGTATGTGTCTGTGTGTGTGTAGGCTGTCTGTAGGCCTACGCATGCGCTTGTACCCGGCGTGTTGTCGTCGACACAGAAACATCCTGTTTTCCTAATTTATGTGCTTGATGGCTGCAGGGAAATGCTGTTATGTGTGAAATGTCAGAAATGTCCAGGAGAAATTAGCTTTCAAGGACGCTAGCTACATGATCAATAAAAGAGCTAAGCTACTGAAAAGTTACTTGGTTTTGTAAATAGCGACATTACAGCCAAGCTACTGACAAATGCAGTTAAGCTAGTAGCGTCACTACTTGTAGTGACGCTACTGCCCATCACTGTCCAGTGTCCAAATGTAAGGCCACACCTATTCAGAAAGTCAGCAACATAACAAACCACACAGAGGCTCTTGGGCTTTGTATCCAGGCCTACTCGCCCTCTGCCAGGAGTTGCAAAAGGACCATAAAAACACCTATAATTACCTACAAGAATATGATGTCCATTTTAGCACTTACTGTAACTGATAATACATAAATCAGCTACTTATGTTCTCACACTCACCCCGAGTAAAGCGCCTTTACGCCCTCCTCTTGTCCGATCCGGAGCAGTGCGTGGAACATCCCCCGGTAACGCACCTCCATACAGTGTGACTGACCCTGCACCTGCAGCCGGGTTTTGGTTAAGTCAATGGGGAAGGTGCCTGAGGAGGTGAGAAAACATAAATTAAGAGAAAATACAACCCTGGACTGCGGTGTGGATGCAGAGATCTGTTTTTTTTTTTCTCGAAGCAATGCAATACATCGTTAAAGAGCAAAACAATATTGTTTTAACAGACTTGCAAATAATGCTCACCTACCTGTGCACCAATCTATCCGACTGAAAAAAGGCCAAAATTAAGAGGAAACTAGCTACATTGTTGCTGCTGAAAAAGATGGCTATATGAAACAAGCCCCGCTCAGCTTTTGATGGCGTGGGTACCACTGCACGCCATTATGTAAAGAAATCGTTTAAAATACGACTGTGCATCAATCACACATCGCTGTGCCTCGTGTCTACATTAGATTCAGATGAAAGGTTTGCAATAATACAAGAGCAACACATGTAGCCACAATCAACAAACACTGATATGATGTTAAATTACCGAACTCCGCGACGATGGAGGCCATCCCCCCATAGATGAACGGCTTCCAGTTCAGGCTTGCCATTTCGGAGCTGGCTCCTTCTGCTTGGTGGAGACCCGCTAATAGCAGCAGTAAGCCGAAATACAAATGAACAAATTCTTTTAATCGAACATGGCAAAACATTGCACTACTAGCTCTACAGACACCTAACCACCCTGTATGCGGCATGATCAAATTATGCACCGGAATGGATGCTTGTGGCTATTAAATATTCATGAAAGCACCATCGCACAACTACACCACTGTAAGTGGCCGGCGCAAACGTCAATCAAAAATGTACAGACACTGGTTGGATTAAATAAATCTAGAATTAGCCCCTTCCGGTTCCAAACAACTTCAAAGACATCGATGTAACTGTTACATTCTGTGATGCTCCACACAGCTAACAGACACATTTAAAGACAACTCAAACGTCTACTGAGATATTTCAGAAAGATATGGCAACATTTCCTGGATTGTCATATACCGCCGACCTTCTACCAACCTGTCTTGCAAGGAACTCAATTAAACGACAACCTACGTAGCAGAGGCTAACTGGCTAATGTAATGTCAGTGAACAAAGTTACAGTTATCCCTCTGGCGAAAGCAGACTAAGAAGTTAGAATAGTTGACTAGCTTTCGATGTGGTAACCGTTAGGAGACATTAACGAAATTATGAGATTATTTACTACAATAACTTGAACGTCGACAAACAGCTATGTTGCAAACAACTCAAAAACACTTACGTGTGTCTCTGGTAGCCTATATGATGGCTTATTCTATTTCCTTTTCGTTCCCATGTTCTCGATCACATGTAGGATTGTTCAGTAATAAAACAGCACAAAACTTCAGCAGTGAGCGGTGTTGCTTAGGATTTCTGATTTGCGTAGAAACAGGAACTGAAAGGCCGGAAGTCCTGCCTCTTTTTTATGACTGATGCAAAAGAATCGTTCGGCGACTTCCCCTTCTGCAATTAATGATTTGCTGAGAACTTGAATTGTCTTTTAGGCTGATGATTAACCTACAATAGTGCATTTTATTTCAACAAGAGACTTTTTGTGTCTCAAATGGACAAGGACTAGCTGGCACCAGTCACAGTCAATTTCATCAGGTCTCATACATGATTCGTAATTAACGTAGACACAGATTTATGGAAATCGTTTTATTTTATCTGTCTACAGACTTGTCTCAGTGGACACATCATGGCCTACTCAGTGGGCACAACATGAAACAGATCGACTTAAATGTAAAGTGCACAGGTTGTTTATAATATATCCACACTATATCATCCAGCTTATATTAGTAGAGACACTTTTGCCTAGGATATAAATAAACCACAACATTTTATATTTTCACAAAAATGTGCATTGTTGTATAATTCATTCACATTTTATTTTTGATTTATCATTGCTGTGCATACAGTTAGTGGCCTAATAGCAAATTAGGCAGTATTCAGACCAGTAAAAATCAGCTAGTCCAGTTTGGGATAAGCCTAGATAATACAACTTAGTAATAATGGAGATCTTGCATTTATGGCCCTTTTTTAAACAAACATTGTAATTTCCCAGTCTGGAGGATGTTTTGAAATGCAATCACCTGTCACAGTCAGATAAAACTGTTAATTCATTTTTAAAAATGTTTTTCCCCCCTTTGTTATTGTGATCTATTTTTCATCACCAAATATATTTTATAGTCCAGAAGGATCCGTCAGTAGATCTTTAGTCATATGGTGTAATGTTCCATAAATCCATATTTGTTGTTCCTGGCCTCTGTCTAGGCATTGTCGGAGTCTGTGCAGAGGAGACAGGGTGCTGTGCCAGTTTAGTTGCCCGGAATAATTTCTGTCCCCCAGGTTTAGAGTGTGGTTCGGAGCAGCCTCATCACTCGCTGATACAGCTGCTGTACAACTGTCACCACGTTCCTACAGGTGATTTTAGGAGGAAAAGAAGACAAGCAGTCATTGGTCCAAAACAGAGAGGAAAACACTTCGCCTCAGTCAGCATTTCTGTACTGTGTATATCTAAGCGAGTAAAAGATGACTTCCAAAAAACATAAAGTTAAGTATGACACATTTCTTTAATGTTTTAAGCAAGATTACATCTTTTACAGTTACAAAATAAGAAAAAGTAAAGGGTTCAAAGTCAGCAAAGGTCCCCATCAGCAAACATGGTTCGTAAATGCTTTTTGTAGCCAACTGATCATTTTTTTTGTATGGGGAATTTCTGCCTATTCTTTATTGCATAAGGCAAGAATATATTTCAGCAATCAGTTCAGGTCAGGTTATGCAAAACCTTCAGCTTGCTCATCTTGAGATGTCCTGATATTAATGGATGAGGAGTCAGAGGAGAGTTTTTGGACTCCTCATAATTTCAGGACATCTCAGTGGTCATTATCCCTTACTTATCCTTGTATAAGTCATCTTCTTTTCATCTTCAGTTTAAAAAAAAAAAGATTGTGTGATGCTTCCAGAATTTGCTGGTATTCAATTGAATTCATTCTTCCTGGATGTGGTGGAGTAGCAGTAAAGTCACTGACAATCGGTCGACCGGGGTTTGATTATGTCAATTATCTGCTAAATATCAGTCAACTTTAACTTTAACTTCCTCAGTGAAATGTTCCTTGTGTTATGGCTGCAACACAAACCCAAAGCATGATAGATCCATCCCTGTGCATGAAATTCTGAAATTCTAAGTCTATTTAGAATTCTATCAGTCCACTGGACTTCAAAATGTATCAGGCTTGTTTAGATGTTCCCTCATAAATGTTGCTGAGCTTTGTGATGAGGAGAACACAGAGATTTTCTTCTGATGGTCAAATTATTGCAGTTGTCTCTACACAGTGCACCACCACTCTAGTCTGCAACATCTTCCTGAAGGTCAAACTTTAAGGTCCCGGTTTGTCTTTTTACCAAAACTACAAGCATCTTGGAAAGTTTTCTTGGTCTTCCAGACTTCAGCTTGAGCAACACCGTTCATTTTAACTTTCATAATTACATTATGAATTGAATCAGCTGCCTGAAGGTCATGGTATTTAAAAATGCCCAAACTTTTCCATGGTGTTCCTTTCCTTTTTTCACTCTGAAATTGTTCAAAACAAGAAGAACACACTAATCTTGCTTACATTTTCTTACCGGAGATCAGTTCATCTTCTAATCACTATAACATAAATCTGCCAGGGGTGCCCAAACATTTGCATACCATTGTACCATTGGATTTTAACTCTAAAATATTTTTTTTCATATAAACATACATTGCATTCTCATATTATCCTTACTGCCTTGGGAAAATGACATATTAAACTTGACATATCAATCAAAAGTTTGTTCCTGAGCAGCCACTCCCACATTTAGCACACAACTTAAACACACCCCACCAAGCACACATGCGCGTGCACACGCACACACACAGACATACACACACACACACACACACTACAACATACACATACACACACACACACACACACACACACACACACACACATACACACACACACACACACACACACACACACTACAACACACACACACACTCACCGGGCACCCAGGGAGACACAGTTGTTTCGGTTTGGATGTAGACAGAAGAGAGAGGCCACGCAATATACACAGCACAGCAACATGGAGAGCAGTCTTCTTTTCAATGACATCTTCTGTTTCAGTAGGATCTCCTAGAGTTGGTACCTGTCTGCCAGCAGAATTTCCCTATTCAAAAAACAGGTATTGGAAAGATGTCAGTTGGCAAATCATATGATGGCACAAATAGATACGGGATGCCACTCACAAGTGAGGGAGGGCTGTGGCAATGCATAAACAACCTCTGAGCCATTTGTCACTGTTCTGCCATGGGCACAATTACTGCTGACCAAGAGCTGTATTGAATAGGACTGAAAAGTCTAGCAGGGATGAATGACATTCCCACATTGTGTGAGTGTTCAGGTTTGCATTGTTTTCCAGTGTCATTAAAAGGGATCTCTCCTCTTCATGGAGCAGTTGAGTTAGCCTGTTAATATAATTTGGGTGATCTGAATCTATTCTAACATTGACCATAGAACTATGGCTTGTTATCTGTGCTTTTGTAATGATGGATAGCTACAATACATAAGACAATGCGGCCTGAACCAGACATCCCATTTAGTCTTGCAGCCCCCTACTAGGAGGAAGTTAGACGTGAGAGCATTTTATCCTCAGGGTATAGCTATTAAAAAGTCAAGGTAATTTATGTCATGCTTCAGGCCATGACCTACCTCATTCCCTGGGAATGAAAGGATATTCAAATAGATATTCAAGTTCATTTCTATGCTCTTTGTAAATCAATGCTAGTTGGTTATACTATCATCGGAGGTTATAAAGGAGGTCAAACCAGTATTTCTGTCCTCCATTTCTGGTGTCTTCCATCCCTTTCTTTCACTCCCTCTTTTTTTTCTCTCTCTCTCCCTCTCTCCTGTTTGTTTAAGTGTAATGAGAGAGTAGAAGAAGAGTGCACTGTCCCCAAGGGCAAAGAGGAACAAAGACCCTCAGAACTCAGAACTTACGACCAGGATGCTCGCGTGGAATAACTACTCTGTATTGTCTGACATCCCTCAATAAACTAGCAACATTTTAGCACAAAGGCAACATGACAAGATAACGACCAAACCGGACTGTATGATTTTACCTTTTAACTTGGCATACTACAACATTTGGCTTACATTAACAAGGCGGATGAACCATCCTGTGAGATATTTTATGGATGTTAGACTGTTTCTCCTTGGTATGTCAACATTTCTTACTTTCTGGGAAAAGCAGATGTCAAAAAAGAGTCTCATCACTGCTCATCACCACAGAGTGCCTCAAATCCACGAGGGCATACAGTATCTGTTCAGGATTTCCACACATGAATCATGTTTCCCCTCTTGCCCTGAGTGGATTTAATGCATTGCGGTATGAGAGGAGGCAGGCAACACTAGACCGGCAAGACATACGGCCCCTCTACCCCGGATGTTCGCTCTTGAGAGCCCATGATGGAACTGGGACCGGAGCCAAACTACACGCTGGACAAGGGTCAGCTGCACAGAAACCACATAAGCAAATGAGGCTTCAGTCCATCTGAGGAGACGCACTAAAATTTCCCACTGCTGGCTCAGAGTCAGATATACCGTTCTGTCCAAAGGAGCTATGAGACAAAAATGCCTGAAAAGCAGACTGAACAGAAATTGATTGATTCTTGCTTATTTTTCTTGCTATACCAGTTTTTACAAATGGACTGTTAACATGGACTATTTTGCGAAGAATATTTTTTCTCAGTACAACAAGCAACAAGCAACTAAACAACAACCAACATGGTAGAGATGAATGAAACTGACTCCCTGAAGACTGGAAAAAGAAATTCCACTGATTTACAACATGTACTGGATGCCAACATAATGGGCTGGATCCTGTGTATCGTGTCCTTTCTAATCATCTCCACCAACCTCCTGGTGGCTACCTCTCTTGTACTTCTGATCCGAAAGCGAGGCTGCCGTAGCTGGTGTTTTGTCCTCAACCTCGCCCTGGCCGACATCCTGGTGGGCTTGGCCATAACTGTCATCGCCAGTGATGGACTTGATCCCAGTGAGCACCCGATACAGAAAATGGACTGCCTCCTCCGCATGGCCTTCGTTACTTGTCCGTCGGCCGCCTCTATCCTCACCATGTTCCTCATCTCGCTGGATCGTTATGTGGCCATCAAGCTGCCCCTGCGCTACACACGTATCTCTACCAAGTGGGCGAGCGGTGGCTCCCTTGTGCTCGTCTGGGCTCTGGCATCGCTGGGTTTCCTGCCCTGCCTGGTGAGAGAGATGCAGTGTGAAGAGTACAAAGGCACGTGCACCTTCTTCTCCGTCATCAAGCCACACAGCATAATTTTCATCTTCTGCGCTAGCTTCTTCCCCGTGCTTGGCATCTTCGTCTACTTCTACCTGGACATCCTCAAGATCGCCTGTGGGCACCAGCGGCAGATAAGACAGGCCTGTAAGGCTGGGGCCCGCCACTGCCAGCCCAGTCGCTACTGGTGCCATGTCAAGGCCCTGCGGACCGTGGCATTGCTGGTGGGATGCTTCACCCTCTGCTGGTGCCCGTTCTTCACAGTCAGTGTGGTCCAGGTGCTCTGCACTAACTGTAAGCTGTACCGCTTGCTGGAGAACCATCTGTGGCTTCTGGGGCTTTCCAACTCCCTGGTCAACCCCCTGGTTTATGCCTGCTGGCAGAAGGAGGTGAGGCAGCAGATCTGCATCATATTTTCCCACCTCAAGTGTAGTGACCGCTGCCGGGCCAGTATGGACTCGAAGAATGGCCACTTAGACAGACCTGGTCCTGTGACCACCCAGACATCTTTGTTTAGGGAACATCTCGGTGTTCCACTAACTTCACTCACAGTCCATGAGCGCATTGCCGTCACTGTGCCTTTAGCTAAGTAAGTGGTTTCCAATGCATGCTGAAGGTTGTCATTTGGACGGCATGATTAAACTATGAAAATTCCTGTTTACCATCAGCAGAAAAACACTCTGATTCATGAAAATAGCGGCAAAATTGGAAGCAACTGGACTGGTTAATGGATTGAGTGCCTTAGAATGCTTTTTGATTACTTTACAAGTAATGCCCATGTCATGGAACAGATGGGTCTGTTTGCTCTTTTGTTTTTGCTCTGTTTCATCCACTGAACCAATTGTCATCTCCCTCTCTCTCTCTCTCTCTCTCTCTTATCTTCTCTTTCTCTCCAGGAATACCACATGCATTGGTTTTTACAGCCTATGAATGATGTGCTTTTATCTCTATGCTCTAACATTGTATATTTATAGTCATAGCTTGTAGATTAGCAACTTTCAATTAGGCCTGTTCACAACACAGTATTGGAGTATAGGCCTATATGCAGGTCTATGAGTGTAGGTAATGTTTTATTCAAGCATTTACAATTTTACTGGATGTTTTTATAATTTGAATATACATTAAAACTTTGTGAAAACGTCACAAATGCTTCATTGACTAAGATTACTGTTGGTAGGCCCTGTTTGTTATCTCATAAAGCCTACACTTAGATGTTAAACGTTAAAATAAGACAATTGACTTCTTATGGATATACGGCAATAGTTTGACCATCTGTGCGATTGCATACTTTCAAGCCATGGTCTCCTAGGTCTTTAATCAGAGCCTACCCAGACCATAAAGATATTTATAGGCCACACTTCCTCCATTTACATGGTCACAAAATCATAAATGCCATGAAGGGTGCAATAAAGATTTCTGGGCGATAGGCCTATAATAGCTACAATAGCCATATGGCAACATTCTACTGTAATATTTTGATAGCACTCTGGAAGGACCATACAGCTGAGACAGCCATGGGGAGACACCCTCACTGTATTCGGCCAAGGAGCTTCGCATCTCGCTCATGTTCATGCCTCTAATTCCCATAACACCATGTAGCCTATTTAACCGGATGTATTCACCTATGGCCCGGAAACACTAGCACTCCAAAACGTTGTTTTGAATAATTGGAACATTTCTCTGAATTGGACCACCAGTGTCAATGCTTTCGCAAAACTTTTCAGAATGAAGTGCGTAAGGAAAACCGATGCTGTTTACCGTTTAAATGTCTATGAAATGAATTGTATCAAACACTGAGGCTGTACGATGAGATTATACATTTAGGATTCGTCTCGATAACGATACCGTTAACGATAACGTTAGTTAAAATGAACTTGCTAGCATGGTCAAGCGTGAAACGTTGTGTGTCGATGCTTTTAAAACATTAAGTTAGAATGTATTTTTGAATTTTAGAATGATAGTTTTCCAAATGTCTTGTTTGTTTTAGTTATCATCTCCGAGATTACAAATATCGTGGTTGTTTACGTCATCTTCAGAACTGTAAACGTTAACCTCCTGTTTGTGTGTTGTCTTTAGCCCACTAACCAAAGTGAAATTAATAAATGAGTTGAACGAGAGGGAGGCGAGTCTTGGTGTGAAGGAATCCGTGTCATGGCATTCAGAATACAAAGATAGCGCATGGGTATTCGTAGGTGAGAAAATATGACTACTGCTACAAAACACTACAATTCTCTAATTTGCACAGCTCCTATAGTATCGGGCATCATCTTAGCGCTCTCAAACCTTTCATACCCCGGTAGTAGACACTCAGTCGTGCTAAATTCCAGTTTGTTTCTACACTACTGCCAGATGGTGGCAGTAGAGGTTTTTGTTTATTGTATTTTAATTGACATATAATCCCACTGAGCTGGTGGTGATAGTGGAACACATTTTACTCGTGCCTAATGATGCCTTAGATCATTTTCAACATCAACAGAGGCAGGGGTGTTACAAGGAAATTCTCAGACATTGTAGGTTTTCAAACATACTTTAGATTTATGAACGAAGGCAGTGGTTCTGCTGTTGTGTTCAGTCTTAAGTCTGACACATTTGTGTGTTTTGCAGGTGGTTTTCCTTATGAGCTAACCGAGGGCGATATACTCTGTGTTTTCTCACAGTAAGTGTCATCTCTGTCTTTTCTCTTATTTTTAGTCTTCTCTTTGTGTTTACGTTAAAAAGCATTTTTTTTCTCCTTTTACCTGATATTTTCTTCATCTCCTAGGTATGGAGAAATTGTCAATATTAACCTTGTACGTGACAAGAAGACAGGGAAGTCAAAGGGTTTCTGTTTTATCTGTTATGAGGACCAGAGGAGTACTATCTTAGCTGTGGACAACTTCAATGGCATAAAGGTACAGTTACATTCTGCATTGTTCACACAGCATGTAGTAAGTGTGTAGTAGATGGTTCGTTAGCCAGTGGACTGTAAAGTTCAACAATTTGTTGAACACTATGTTTTGGACCCATGACCCCATTATCCCAAGCTGATGAGCTGTTGGAAGATAGTTATGGAGCTTTAGAAGAAAGAAGGGATGATTGATGGCGTTTTTTTTATCGGTCCCTTGTAGATTAAAGGACGTACCATCCGAGTGGACCATGTTGCTAACTATCGTCCTCCCAAAGACTCAGACGACATTGATGATGTCACAAAAACCTTGCGTGACCAGGGGTGTGCCCCAAAGTTGTCTTCATCCTCATCTGAGTCAGAGGAAGAAGATGATCTTGTTGTGCCCTTGAAGAAGTCAAAGAAAGGTTTGAACAGTTGTTGCTTTTCACCAAATTCTCATGTCTAAAACAGTTGTTTTTGTTATTTCATGTGTTTATTTTGTAGGTACTGTAAACAGAAACTTTACCTGTTTTGAAACACATTTTCAAAAAGCGACATTGACATTGCTGCCCTCCCATTATTACCTATGATTTGATATTACTTTTAAGTGGACATCTATGGGGTTTTTTTTTCAACCATTCTAAATTAAGTAGTCACATCTTGACCTCTTTCCATCTCTACTTCAGATAAGAAAGAAAAGAAGAAAAAGAAGAAGGACAAAAAGGAGAAGAAGAAAGAGAAGAGGAAGGTGACTCCTGCGGAGGACAGAAGAGCAGATGAGAACCATCATCATCAACCATCATCGCCGTCCACGTCTGTGCCTGTGAAGAAAGAGAGGATGGACGTGGGGTACGAGAAATACGCCAAAAAAGGCCCAACAGACTCTCGACCTCCCAGAGGCGACCCAATGGAACCAGGCACCCACAACGCTAGAGCGAAGGAGAGACAGGAGGGTGGACCTTCCAAGGACTGGCACAGCAGTGACCACAGAGACAGAGAGAAGGGAAGGGTGAAGGAAGAAGACCGGAGGAGAGACTGGTCAAGAGACGGTAGGGCCACTTCACCCAGGGATAGACACAGGATGGATAGAGAAGAAAAGCCAGTGCACCAAGACTCCCGTCCACGTGAAAGCTGGGACAGAGAGCGAGAGAGAGACAGGGAAAGGGACCGAGAGAGAGACTGGGATAGTGACAGAGAGAGAGAGAGGGATCGGGACAGAGAGAGGGAGAGAGAAAGAGAGAGGGACAGAGGGAGAGACAAGGACCGAGACAGAGAGAGGGACAAAAAGTACAGGTGAAAGAGCGATACATGTGGAATCATCACCAATGAATTGCGCTCACTCTAAAAGTGAGCATCTGGGAGATTATGTGCTGTGTTTTCCTCCTCTAGTGCAGGTAATACATGGGACCTTTCCCTTATCATGGAGGACTCTACAGTTCTCACGGCTTTTGAACTGTATTGTTTTAGCAGCTGTCACTCTCTACCATGCATTTGGATGTTGGTGGTTTTGCTTCTGCTTTATCATTTTATGTTTGTGTTTTGCCAATAAGTAAATAACGTCCTTTTGGAAATAATAATAAAAAAAATGTCATAGCCATGGCAAATTACTTAATTTAATGTGTTAATACATTTCAATTGAAATAGTATCAGTAATTTTAAGGGTGCTTCAGTAGATTACTAAACTGCATTGGGAGAATAGTTGAAACAAGGAAGAAGGAGAATTTCATGAGAAACAGAGCAGGAAATGGTGTCCACTGATCCTGTTTTGTACTTGTTTGCAATAAGAATTCTAAAAGCATCATCAAACAGTACACAAATGTATCAAATGATCAAGAAAAAGTGGTGTCGGGTATTACTGTGTTAAAGGAACTGGAAGCAAACTCCTATTATATGTAATGGAAAGAATTGCACATCAATACTCTATGATCAAGTCATTATTAAGTCATGATGGCTTGATGGAAGATTGATTGATTTAGCGTTTTTTTTATGTAAGATTTTAATGATTTTTAATTCATGCCAGCCAATACAGCACTTCCATGCTGCTAATGTATAACATGTTAATCACAACCATTGCAGTGTTTCCCACAGAATTGATTCTATTTGTGGTGGTAGGTTTGCAGAATTAACTCGAATGCAACAGTTTTTAACAAATTAGTGCAGCGCGGTTATGATTCTAACCAGATTTAAGCACAATTTAGTACAACCAGGGAAAACATTGTGTGGTGGTCAATGTTGATATTGTGGTGGGCCGCCACAAATAAGTCAATGTATGGGAAACACTGCATTGGACACCACAAAGCAGGACCACCCTTAAGTCCATGACGTTTTGTACCATCTCCCCCATGTTCTGTTTTCTTCCCTAGCCAACTATATTGAAATATTGATTACTGAGACAGTCAAAACTTTTACTTTGACTGCATATGGTTGCTCAGCTTCCGCTTTCGATGTTGGCTTTGAGTTGCAAATGTAAATTGTTGCACTAAGCCTAATGATGAACATATAGAGAAGGAGCATGGATTTTCCATAATTATAAGACTATATATACAGGAAACTATATACACCACTATTAGTGATGAGGCGGCTATTTGTTTGACTAAAAATAATGTGAATCAATTAATACACTGCTTCTATGAAGGTATCCCAATTTAATATTCCTTTGGTTACAAGATGACACAGTGACTGGGGCTCATGGTCTCCGTCTTGTTCCTCGATTTGTTGGAAGTAGCTTGCAAAAGAAAATTCTAGATGGGAAAATCGGAGATTAATTGATGAGAGGTAGACTCTAAAAATACTCTAATAGTAAAGCTAAACATTTTTTTTTTCACGTGCCAGGTCAGTGAGTTGAGGTTTGTACTTAATACACACTTTCATATTTGTTTATTAAATTATTTGCTGCCCCTAAATTATCTTTATATTTTTCACGGGAATGTTTCTGTTTCATCTGTCTGAAATTGATTTGGCTCAAAGTAAGACTGTGTTTGTGTGCAAAAATACCATATTAAATCCATCCATATGATCCCAAAAGGAAGGCCTCAGGCCTCCAGCAGCAGATGAAAATGAAAGCATGTTGAATCTGATTATGAGCAGTTATTTCCACAAAGCTTCAATAAGAACTCTAATGATGAAACATCTTAATTTATTTTGGAGTTTGTAAAAAGATTAGAAATGTGTTTAATCATATTAAAGAACACATTTTAACAGATATTATTAGCATTATAACATGTAATACATATGAAATATTTTATTTGATTTTATTCTAGATAATCTACTCTTGACCTAAGCTTTGTCCCCTATTGTTCGACATGAAGACAGATGCTACAGTTTGGAAAGAGTTGTAACAGTCCATTAATGGACAAATAGTCTTTGCAAGAGGCTTAGCAAAAAGTATGTTATGATTTTCACATTTTTAAAGTGGTTAACAAAATCCAGAATAGAAGTAAGAGGATGGCTCTTCAAAAGACACTGTGCCCACTCCAATACCCTGTTGCCGTACAATGCAGACATAAGAGGTAGGTTCTCCTGGTTTTTGCCATAGAAATACAGGATTCAGGTAAATGCTGTTGGTTCTTAAAATAAGATTGAATTAGATATCAACTATCAAGAGAAGAGATATGAATCTACACATATGGCAGATTGTTATCTTGGCTGCAGCCTGGGTTACAGTGGTAAACTACTGAAAAAGATCCTGATTCATTTCCCTTCATTATGTTTGTATCCATCACCAGCAGCCATCAAACAGCTTCAATTTCTTCAATGTTTATTGTTCAGAGTTGCATTGAGGTCAAAGTGCCCAGCCTCATGTGGCCTTTGGGTTTGGGCTACCCTGCATCAGGGAGGCCGGAGTTGCCTTCCCTGTCGAGTGTCTATGTTGAGGGAATATCTGAGCTCTTAAGGTGGGGTCAGCGACGGAGCAAGATCTGGAGATGGAGACGTGAATGCCCAGTGTCCCTGAGTCTGTGAAGAGGTTGGCCACGGCGGAGTCGAACACCATGCAGTCTGAGTCTGTGACCGCGTTGGCCAGGCCACGCTGGATGGCCCGTGGTGTGGCCTCCCACATGAGACGCCGGCGGTTCCCCCTCAGCTCCAAGCGGTAGACGAAGCCCTCGGCCACCTCGCTCACGCCGACAAACAGCAGAGCGGCAAAGAAGGATGTAGGGCTGCCACGCACCACAGCCTCTTTCTTCACCACCAACACAAACTTCTGTTCAAAACAGGACTGCAGCATTACCGAGTCCACCCTGTCCGGCACGTTGATGTTGCTAATGAGGAAGAGGACCTCCTCACCTTCCTGATCTGTGATGGGCTGATGGGCCTGGATCAGGTGGGGAACTACACTTCCCAGAATCCCCTGCCATTGGCAGGACGAGCTGTAGGGGCAAGTACAAGGCTGGAGCTCTGATACCTCCTTCTGGTGGTCTGTGTTTACCAACTGTGACTGGATGCAGCCGACACCTGTAGACTGGATAGATGTAGATGAAGAGGAGGGAGGGAGAGATGGAGGAGGAGGTGAGGAAAAGTGGGATGAAGAGATGCCAGAGGAAAAGATAGAAGATGGGCATTACAGGAGTTGGGGAATAGAGGAGAACAAGAAAATGGGGGGGGAGGATAAAAATGAATATGTAACAGAAAGTGGGGCAACCAAGGCCGAGATGGAAGGACGGGGGTGGAGGTGTGTGGGAGTGAGGGAGGAATCAAAGAGAGGAAGAAAGAGCAGGAACAAAGAAAAATGAAAGACAGAGGAGTGTGAGGGGGAGTGTGAAGAATGTCAGATGAAATGAGATTGGAGGAGGAGGAGGACAAGATAAAAAAGAGACATTAGTCAAAAGAGCATGGGGGGATCGCTCATCATCATGTCTCAGATGGCTTGGGCTGATGCCCTAATCCAGACAGCCCCATACATCTAGTATGCCTGTTTCAGGTCACCAAGCATTGGGTGCTCATAGATGTCTGCTTTAGACTTGGGGCGTGCAGCTGTGTGATGTATGTGTTTGTATTTTCATGTCTGTGTGCTTGCATTGACTGTGTGGTGTGTGTGTGTGTGTGCATGCACTTGTGTGCTTCTGTTCTTGCATATGTGTGTGGGTGTGTGTTTTTTTCGAGGTTGGTATGTACCGGGGCCAATCATTTGAAGATGAATTGTGTGGCTACCCAGTGGGGCTCTCTCCTTGATTATACAGGGAGGGCAATACCAGTGAAGGTCACTCCGATGACTGCACTTCCAGACAGCGCAGCATGTACCTATCTACCATCTCTATGGCCCAATGGAAGCTCACACAGGCATGCTCAGCTTTAAACAAGAAGATATATTATGTGCCAAACAATAGCAATAAATTGGTGCATGTGTGGTTTTCACATGTATTGTGAAATGGTAACCAACCACATGCAATTGGTATATATATGCATATGATTTTCCTTCATGCCAGCATTTTCAGCCAGAGGGAGAAGCATCAGGGAATCCATGTAAAATATATAATAATCAGGTGACTCCATTTTGATAAAGATTCAATTTAAAAACAAATCACTCCGATCAGCAGTGATTTGAAAGTACCCCAAACTAGACAGGTTTAATATCAGTGTTTGTATGCACAGGAGAAAGGGATAAGGACAGGAGAGGTTGGGTACAAACAAAAATAAGATATAGCAGAATGGTGCACTGCAGGTAGGTATTGAACATCCCAAACTAAAGAGGATTATTTAATAAGAGATCCAAGGAATAAAGACTTGAGCTCTCGCATCAGGAGGCAGGCTAATAAGGAGGGGTTCTGAACCCTGCTGGTGGACTTGAATGGTAAAATGTAGCTTTCTCTGCAACCTTCCAAATGCAAGATTACACACATTACACACTATTCTTAGTTTGAGGGAGATAAAATAAAAATAAAAAAAACACACATATGCATATTCACTAACTCAGAAACATAACCCGAGTGGATTTCCTAAACAATGAATTTTTTAATAAAAAAAACGAATAATAATCTGAATGGCACATTTTAGGAATTTTTAAGTTTCCATTGAAATGAAATGGTTAAGTTCCTCGCTGTCCATCATGGAGGTAAACTGTAGGTCATATAATCCAAAATGGTATTTTGGGAATTAAATTATTACACACATAACAGGAAGAAAGTTTTTAGTGCAGTAATCCTGGTCCCAGTTAGTCAATGATAAAACCTCAGCTGTTCTTGGTCAAGGGTGTGTAGTAGGGATGGGGACTAGTATTGTGTGTGTGTGTGTGTCTGTGTTGTACCTTTAATATGTGTGGGTGGTGCAGTAAGTATTTTAATGTAAAATAAACTCTGCAGTTACATGTTTAAAAACTAAAACGGACAGGGAAGATAAACAAGGAGATTGAGAAAAGTTATTTTTGTGTTTTGTGTTACCATACTAAAATTTGGGGGGAAAAAACCAAACCATTTCCAATATTCTGAATCCCAGATAGTATGGTTTTGCAGCATAACAAATATAATTTAATTCTATATTGTAAGTGGGTACTATGCGTTTCTGCATAAGTAGCATGCAGCTGATTGCGTTGGATAAGCCCTAAATGTATTCGGCTGGAGTTGCTCTGCAGTGGGCTGAGAGACTACGCCAGCCTTGGGGGCCACACTGATGCAGACTCCCGCCCACCACCCACTTAATTATTTACACACTCCTGCATTTTAAGTGGCACAACATCTCCAGTGTATTTAGCTGGTGATGAGATCACCTGTGGGTCAAACATGCCCGTGAACGCTATTTTCGACCTAATTTTTTATTCAAAGAGGAACAAACAACAGGAAACCCAAAGAACTAACAGGACCCATCCTCGTCTGTTATATTGTGGAGGTGGAGATGCCTGTGGGAAATACTGTGGCATGCAAATAGATGAGACATGAATTTGGCTAAGATGGTCATTATCTAGTGGGATGGTCCTTGATGTTCACAGTGAATTACAAATGGTATATGAAAAGCTAGAGGTCCGAAGCCCTGAAGATTTAGCTCAGAAACGAACGTTACCCACTTTTGCTTCTACCTTAAAAGTTCACTGCCTTGAATAATTAAAAACACACTAGTTTTCCCCTCTACAAATGCACTGTAATGGATACATTGCATTGCAAGCGCACCACACACACAAAGCCTGCATATCTCAAATTCAGTAGTGCTATAGAAACTCTTTCAACAATAAAAACAAAAACAATGCTTGAACATTCTATTTGGTTCCCAATCTACTTCCTCTGCATTAAGATAACATATGGAATGTTAAAACGGAAGCCTTGTGGGGCCAGCTATGATGCTGATAATGGAACTCTCTTGAAAGGGATCATGACATTCTAAGGGTTACATATACATTAGCTGACTACCCCCCACTGCCTTCCCCACC